>NC_029785.2:106783974-106790745 GCF_000816755.2 Arachis ipaensis | reverse complement strand
TGGTCTCTAAATTTTTATTTTATTAGATATATCAATTCTTACTCGAATTGAAGTAAAAAGAAAAAAAAGGATAAATCCATTCCTATCATTATAATAAACACATAACTGTCCTTAAAAATTTTTTAAATTTTCATATCAGTCCCTTTACATAGACGACTAATTTAATGTAAAGACTAATTTATCTAACAAAATAAAAATTTTTACAAATTAATTTGATTATTCAAATTTGTTAGTTTTTTTTTTTACTTAAAATTTATTGACGATTAAAGTATCAAACTAAACTAATTTTGACTTCAGTCACCAAAAAAAATACTAATTTTAACTTCACTATTAATCCAAACGTAGCAAAATCATGATGCCGGCAAGGCCCACGTAGCCCGAGGTCACCATGACGCTGTTGAAATGAAACAAAAATTGTCGCAGAGCACTGGTCATTGGAAAATACCATGAACATTATTTATTTTTTTGGGTACAAATGTACAATCACCATCTCTTAGTGAAAACTACACTTCCTAAGAACCTGTTAGAAAGGAATTTCTCTATGTCCTGATACATTACCCTTTCTTTTATTCAACAGTTGTGGATCTGTCGATTATGATCAGGTATATAACTAGATATCTCTTCAAAAGTCACAGAAGCTAAGCAGACAAACTTTTCTTAAAAGATGGATGACCTAAAGAAAAGGATATATTCCTTCCATTCCTTTTATATCTTCCGTTGTGAGAATTTGTATTGCGATCCATTGATCCAGTACGTATCAAATTTTCAAGGTGAAAGAAAGGATTGAAAAGCAGAGGTTTTTTTTCCCCATGGCATTTGCAGAAATCAGGAAGGCAAATACAGCAAACTAATATATACCAAAATTTTTGGCGACCTGAAACCAGCCTAATTAGGAACATTACACTAATGCAACAAATATGTGCCCCAATCTTCAATCCCAATCAATCAAAACAAGGGCATGTGAAACAAATGAATGTAATTTCTATATTTCTCAAAACTAAACTGCACTAGTTAGAAGCTCTGTTCTTGTACTATCGGTTCTAGAATCAACATCATTAGCTTTACCACTTTGCACATCAGATTTGTAAGTTATAATTCCATCAGTCGAATTACTTATGGATATTAATTTACTCATTTTTTTTCTATTAGAAGATGATTCATTGCCCGATAGAATTCGCCTCAGTTGTGATTGCGGACAGATAATGCGACCTTTGTTCCATCCCGCGAAAGTAAAAGAGGATGACACATTATCCTGCAGGAATGAAAAAGCGGCCTTTGCAATGGGGAAATCCTGGCTATCTGTACTCTTCTCCATTTGTCCACGACTGATTAAATGTGAAAGAACTATCAAAGTTAGGAATGAATCTACTCACAATAAAGGCCAATCATATGCAAAACTATTATGTACCATTGTTCCTTCAAACATCAATGACTTACCCCAGGTTTGTGGCACAGAAAATAAATAAAACTGAATTAACAGATCTTGGAGGCAAAAAAGCTACTTACACCACAACTACTGCTGCAAGCTCAGGAAGATCCTCATCAGCTCTGAACATCTCTTGCATATTGTTCAGCCAAAGGGACAATGCTGTTAATGCTCCACCTTCCCACATCCTGCACGGTAAGCAAAGTTTTTAGTTTCACATCTCTCCTTAAAGGGAGAAACACAGACTAGAACCTTCAATGCTGAGAAAAGAAATTATCAACTTCTTATTTAATCAATTAAATAAGAAGAGATTTTTCAAATTGAAGAGCCAATTGCCAGAATTTAAAGTTGAAGGTTTCTAATTGTCAGTGCCTAAATATTAAGGATGCTAAGGTTTCTATTTTTCAGTGCCTGAACATTAAGAATGCTATACTTCTTTATGTTTTCCTCTATAACGAATAATACAAGTTCAGAAAGAATTGTTAGCCACAATACCTGTGTACATCCACAGACCACACAAGTTTATTTGTACGGAAGAGCTCAGGGAAAAGCCCTCTCTTTGATGCCTCATTGAGCACTCTTGCAGCCCTCTCTCTCTGGAACAACCACCAAAGAGCTTCTAACAGTGTGTTATAGAACCTCATTCCAAATTCACATCCTTCTGAATTCAGTTTATCAAAGACATACTCTACAATCTGCCAATTAGAGTCATCATCAAAATCTCCCTTGATCATTTGTCCTATCACTTGATGAATATCCGACACCCTTGTTGTGATCATCTCATCAAGTAGATTATAGGCATCATTGAACCTGAAACCATGAAGAGTCGTAAACTTACAAGAGAAAAGATAAATAAAGCATCAGAGGTAGAATGCAATTGATAGGTTATTAAGGTTAACAGAACATGCACATTGAGTTCGATCTTTGCATTGCAACAAAGACCAGATTGCAAAATAGACAAGAGAACAACAACAATTAAGTCTTCCCACTAGATGGGCTTGGCTACATCGATCAAACAACACTGTCGTTCCTATCATAAACCATGTATCTATGCAAGCCATTTATCTGCTATATGCAGCATCTTTAAATACGTTACATCTTGAGCCTTTTGTTGAAGGATATGCAGTAACATTGGGATTTGCTCAGTTTCTGGCATTTAGAGTGTTGAATTAAAAATCAAAACAACAAAAAGAAAAAGCAGGGATGCTGAATAACAACATAGAACTGCTCCGCAAAAACATTCAGGGTTTTCCAAACACGACAAAGAAAAAGGAAAAAGAAAAGAAAAGAAATGTCTAGGGGCAATATACATAGGGATATGGAAAGGGAAGAGATATTAATAAGAAGAATGCAAATCATAACACAAGTCTAAAAAAGATTGTTAGAAAGATAAATTCATACAATGTTGGTCATAAGGGCTTGTGCAATATTCTCTTGTTCAAAAGAAATGAGAAACAGTATTCATACTTCAATGCAGATATTGTATCAAAAGATCATTACACTGAAACTTGCTTTCATTTTAATCCAATCATGCAAACAACTGCAAAGTAAGTATAAGCTTTTAGATGCCATCTCTTCTGTATCTTTTTGTCAATAATTCTGAGTTGTCATCACTCTGCTGATGTTTTATCCAATATCTAGTTCAGCAATTTTCACAATCCTATTTGTAAGCACCCAGGTATTATAGCTTCAAAGTTAATTAGAAAGTAGAGCTGCAATATTTTTAAAGACATAAAATCACTGCAACAAACATAGAAGATTGCTGACCTATCATTCTTTGCATAAAGAGCAAGCATCATGCAATAACACATGACACTGGGCAGTATCCCTGAAGCTTTAATTTCTTGGAACTGTTCTTCACCCTCGTCAACAAGTCCTGCTGAGCAATATACACTTAATACTGCTTCGAGTGTCAGCTCATTAGGATCGCAGTTAGCCTTCTCCATCTCCACATACGCTTTTATCGCCTCTTCATGCTGACCTCCTTGCCTGAAAGCTTCAATTAAACCATTAAACGAATGCACATCCCTCTGCAAACCTGAATCACCCATCTTCAATAAAACTTTTCCAGCCTCCTTGTACAATCCTCCCTTTGCAAATGCACGAATGAGCGAATTGTATGTCTCGACAGTTGGATTGCTTCCCACTTCATTCATAGTGTTAAACGCAACTATTGCCTCTTCATACAGTCCAGCCTGGCCATAGGCTTCAATCACCCCAGTATAAGCCTTGGAACTCGGAACCATTCCCTGAGCATCCATATGAAGTAAAATATTCTTGGCATCCTCATAGAGCCCTCCCTTCCCACAAGCAAATATCAAACCCTCATACGTCTCCGTGTTAGGCTGTACATTCTCCTCCACCATATCATGGAACAAAGTAACCACCTCCTTAAAGTATCCACCTTCTCCAAACACCTGTATAAGAATGTTATAGGTACCAGCATCAGGCTCTGTGTTGCTAACTTTCATCTCAAGGAAAAGGTCCCTAACATCATCATACTTCCCCTGCTTCCCATACAAATTCAACAGAATACTATAAGTGGTCGCGTTTGGCACGCACCCTGCCGTCTGCATCTGCCGGAACACCCCTAGTGCCTCCTTAATCGACCCCTTCTCAGCATACGCATCCAAAAGCACATTATAAGACGTCACATCAGGCAAATTACCACCTTCCTCCATCTCCCTAAGAAGCTCCGAAACCTTCTCAAGTTTATTCAATCTCCCAAAAGTATCAACAAGGTAACTATAAGTAGTGATATCAGGAACAACCCCACCTTCATTCATAGTCCTGAACACCATCTCAGCCTCATCGCCCAAACCCCTACGAGAACAAGCATGAAGCATAGTATTATACGTAACTACATCAGGCTGAACCCCTTCATGCCTCATCTCAGCAAATAACCCTAACAAACCCTCCCAATCCAACCCACCCCTCGCGCAAGCATTGATTACAGTGTTGTAAGTCAAGATACTTGGTGAAACCCTCTCTCTCTTCATCAAATCGAGCAATTCGAGGGAGGTCTGGTACTGTCCGTGGCGGCCATAGGCGTTGATTATGGCGGTGTAGGCAAAGACAGAGCGAGGAACGCCTTGTTCAGGCATTTCATCGAACACCTCGCGGCACTTGTCTAGGAGTCCTTCTCTGCCGAGCAAGGTGATGACGATTGTGTAGATGTGCTCGTTTGGCTTGCACCATATCTGGCGCTGCATGTGCTTGAAGAGTCGCAGGGTTCGTTGCCAATCGCCACGCGCGGCGAACTCCTTGAACACGAGAGCGAAGTCGTTGAGGGAGAGCTTGCTCTTGAAGGCGTCGAGGCACCGCGCGATGCTGCCACGTGGCGGAAGGCTGCTGAGCTTATTTATTAGGGTTTCGACGTCGTAGCTGTACTTGCCTTTCTCCACCGTCACCGACGGGTTCCCGAGGACGACCTCGCGGGAGCGAGCAACGGTAGTGAACTGGATGCGCCGACCGTTGTGACGACGGCGGAGGTAGAGGTGGCGGAATTGGTGGTGGTGGTGGAGCTGGAGGTGGAGATGGTTGGTGTTAGGATTTAGGATGAGGGTGGCGGAGAAGGGTGAGATGTTGGGGACGGTTATGGAGGGTAGTATGGTCATTTTATCTGTGAAGCGAGCTCGGTGTTCAGAGATTGAGAAGGTACCGCAGTAGCATGTTGTTGTGGATACTGATACGGTGCGTTTTGGCTGGAGGAGGAAGACGAAGATGGAGGAAGCCAAGCTCTCTTAGCTCTGTGAATGAGTTGAGAGAAGGCCACGTGGTGTTTTCCATTGTAGATAAACCGATAAAAATGAGAAAAAGGTCATCGGGTTATTTGACCCGACCCATGATAAGATACATTTCTGACAATGTGCTGGCGATAAACGCCAAAATGGATACCTACCACTACCAGCGAAGGGTAAATACTGAAAGACGTGAAACTGAAACTGGACCCGTTTTGTTCCGGGTTCGGTCCCCCGGAGCAGTTCGCGGTAACGGATTTTTAAACTAAAGGTTCTAGCGGGAGAAAGAGCTAAGAAGCAACCGCGTCCGTTTTTCGTTATAGATTATACAGTTTACAGTTCTAGTACCTGATTAGTGATTACAATTCTTCCGTTATTTTTAAATCCAATTATAAGGTCATTGATTTTAACTTTTTAAGTGATAATATATTTACAATCGGATAGTCACCAACAAAAAAAAAAAATATTTACAATCGGATATACTCTATTATTTTTAAGAAATACACCTTTAAATAATTATGTGTGAGATATCAGATATATATTACACTTTTTAACAATAAATGTGTGTGAAAGTTTTTGGTTACATCAGAAATTCAGAATAAATCTATTTATATATATCAACTATAGTGAATTTTAGGCATATGGATGTATAGCAAATGTAAATATTTTTAGAAAATAAATTAATATATTNATATGAAAAATTTAATTTTTATCAATTTAAAAAAAAAATTTTGGGTTAACTACTCAAAATGTCTCTGAATTATTTAAACGCTGACAAAAATACACTCGAATTTTACTATCAACAAAAATACCTTCAAATAATTTAAAAACACAACAAAAATATTCAACAATAAATATAGATATACCTTAGAGATTGAATTTTGATGCAATTTTTTGCAAGTACAATTATAAAAATAAGGTATTATTATACTTAAAATTTAGTGATTTGTCTGTTAAGTATATATTTTTTTTATAATTTTTTTGTTAACAACCAATAATACTTTTAAAAAATCACAAAACAATATATACTTAACAAAAAACCACCAAATATTAAGAATAATAATATCTCATTTTTTTAATCATACTTGAAAAAAAATTGTATCAAAATTCATTTTCTAATGTATTTTTTGAGAAATACATATTTAATGTTAGTTTTTTTTTTTTTGCAAGATTATCTAACATTAAATATGTATTTCTCAAAAAATACATTAGAGATTGAATTTTGATACAATTTTTTTCAAACATGATTAGAAAAATGAGATATTATTATTTTTAAAATTTGGTGATTTTTTGTTAAGTATATATTTTTTGTAATTTTTTTTGTTAACAACTAATAATACATTTAAAAAATAAAAAAATATATATACTTAGAAAAAAATCACCAAATTTTAAGAATAATAATATCTCATTTTTTTAATTATACTTGTAAAAATCACATCAAAATTCAATCTCTAAAGCATTTTTTGAAAATATATATTTATTGTTGGACATTTTTGTCGCGTTTTTAAATTATTTAAATAGTAAAATTCAAGCGTATTTTTGTCAATATTTAAATAATTCGAAAACATTTTTGGTGGTTAACCCCTTTTTTTATTTTCTCCCTAA
>NC_029785.2:106783439-106783817 GCF_000816755.2 Arachis ipaensis | reverse complement strand
AAGGAGCTCAACATAATTAGATGGAACAATAACAGAATAAAAGGAAACTAAACAGCAAATATAAACTTACTTGAATCTATAATCATTTCCAACATTAATATCAACAACTATTAGAATTCATTTTATTCTATTCTTTGTAGCTCAAATAAAAACTAATATTTTAAGACGTTTTTCACCGTGAAAAGTTAAACCTAGAAATTCTGTTCAGTAAATTTGTCTTAGTGCTATTGCGAATGGAGAAGTTTTGTAATAACTTGAATAAAATATGCAATGATTAAAGGACTCTAATCAATTTGAATAGTCAATTTATTAATTAATTTAAACAAAAATTTAGTATTTAAATTCTGTTTTGTGTATGCAATAATTTACTGATTAACA
>NC_029785.2:106782753-106783278 GCF_000816755.2 Arachis ipaensis | reverse complement strand
AAAATTAATTAATTCATTTAAAATTATAAAATCAATTTTAAGATAAAATATAGCGAGTACAGTTCATCTTAGTATAACGATTGAACATCTCTTTTAGAATTTAACTTTGTTAAAATAAAAGGTTAGTAATTAGAAAAATAATGCTCCAATTTATACAGGATGTGTTGGTGATGTGATCATGTGAATGACAATGATTCTCACGTTTGGATAATGGTGGTACATAAGATATTAGGCTCCTGAAGTATTCTTTTAATTTATATATGATGTTCGTGTGACATAGGAGTAAGTTGAGTAATCCTTTGAAATGCATGATCCAAAATAGTTGAGCCTCGTATATGACTATATGTCATTATGTTGCATGATATGGTCAACCGGTGAACTGGCGAAGCATGTTTTTCTCGTAGAAAAATTATACTTAGACAATAAAAATATTAAATAATATAAACAATTGATATATCAGATGTTCATTTTACTAAATATATGGATGATTATTCTAATATTAAGATTTGGGTGAGTAATTTAAAG
>NC_029785.2:106778225-106781555 GCF_000816755.2 Arachis ipaensis | reverse complement strand
TTTGATTTAATAATTTTTTTGTAAAATTAATTAATTCATTTAAAATTATAAAATCAATTTTAAGATAAAATATAGCGAGTACAGTTCATCTTAGTATAACGATTGAACATCTCTTTTAGAATTTAACTTTGTTAAAATAAAAGGTTAGTAATTAGAAAAATAATGCTCCAATTTATACAGGATGTGTTGGTGATGTGATCATGTGAATGACAATGATTCTCACGTTTGGATAATGGTGGTACATAAGATATTAGGCTCCTGAAGTATTCTTTTAATTTATATATGATGTTCGTGTGACATAGGAGTAAGTTGAGTAATCCTTTGAAATGCATGATCCAAAATAGTTGAGCCTCGTATATGACTATATGTCATTATGTTGCATGATATGGTCAACCGGTGAACTGGCGAAGCATGTTTTTCTCGTAGAAAAATTATACTTAGACAATAAAAATATTAAATAATATAAACAATTGATATATCAGATGTTCATTTTACTAAATATATGGATGATTATTCTAATATTAAGATTTGGGTGAGTAATTTAAAGATATAGTGTGTTTTAATTTAATTAATAGTTATTCATATTATTCAAAAAAAATTATTAATTACCTAATATAATTCTTTCTTGTATTATCCTATTTACTATTTACCGATGGAAACACAGTTTTACTTTAAAAATAAGTGTAATAACTCGTGTCATGCACGTCATAAGATTGAAATTATAATTTTAAATTATTTTGTTAAGATTAATTTGAATTATAATAATTTGATTAATAAAAATGTAACATATTATGTATTATTTATTTTTTCTTAATCTAGTATTAAATGTATTAACTCTAAAATAGTTATTAATTAGTTTTAATATTTTATTTTTTTCAATAAATCAAACATATATACTCAATGTGGCCATAAATAACTTAGTAA
Organism: Arachis ipaensis; assembly: GCF_000816755.2. Classification (NCBI taxonomy): domain Eukaryota; kingdom Viridiplantae; phylum Streptophyta; class Magnoliopsida; order Fabales; family Fabaceae; genus Arachis; species Arachis ipaensis. The sequence goes on along the minus strand of NC_029785.2, from coordinate 106,780,631 downwards.
TACTTAGACCTACCAACAATTTTTTATATGTTGTTTTACTGTCAAGTAAGAACATATCAAAATCAGCTCAAAATAAATAATAAATTATTAGAGAATTCTAATGCACAAAATTCTCTAATAAACAATAAATAATTTAAACCCACTAAAAAATAACTCAACACTTTTCTTTGATACCTGCAAAACATATACTTGAAATAATATTATATCAATGTTAGTATACAGTTTTACAATCATCGACCGTATTTACTATACGTGACTCCTTCTTAAAAGTTATTTTACATACGTGTGCAGTCGAAAGATAAATTACTGGACTTTATTTTATTTTACTAAATTACTATAATTATGCATTATTCATTAAATGCTACTTGTAATATAATTGTAATATTGTAATATAATTATAATAAAGATATTTTTCTAAAATAAAATTAGAAGAGATAATAGTACTTTCATTTTGGAGGGAAAATGAATTCATGAGGAATTGACACTTCACTTTTATTAGTTGATAATGTATTAAATATTGATTTTATATAATTATAATAAAGAAATTTTCCTAAATTAGTATAATCATGCATTATTCGTTAAATGTTAATTGTAATATAATTATAATAAAGATATTTTTCTAAAATAAATTTAGAAGAGAAAATAGTGATTTCATTTTAGAGGAAAAATGAATTCATGAGAAATTGACACCTTACTTTTATTAGTTGAAGGAAAAATCCAGTTTTAGTATATTTCTCGTTATTATATATTTTTCTCTAATCATATATTCACTGTTTTCTTTCCTTCGTTTCAGCATTTTGAATCTGGGTTTAACTTGTCGTAGTTCTTACTTCTCAGTCATTCTATTAGATGTAGTTGATAACTATTGAAATTATTTGATTAACATAGGAGAAAAATATATTATTATATGATAGAATTAATATGAGTATATTTTGTTATTAAATATACAAAGTTAATATAAAATAAAATTACACATAAAAAAGTAAAGAAAATAAAATTAAAATAGCAAAAACGATAAAAATATTATTTTTATAGTTTTGTTTTGTCATTTTTATGTATGGGAGATTAGAAAATAATAAACTTTTGACTAAATTAATTTTGTATTTGTTGTATTCAAATTAAATAAGTAATAAGTTATATTATTTTAATTTATTCCTTAAATTTATATATCATTAAAATCAAATCAATATAAATAATTTTAAATTGTGTGATACTTAAATATCTAATCAAATCAATTAGTTGATATAATTAATGCATTATAATGAATTATATTTAATGAGTTAAACAAAATAAATTAAGAAACACTCTCAGAAACATGCTACGTTGACTCTATCATTAAATGTAAAAAATCGATTTTTATATAATAGAATCGATAATATAATAGACAGCGAGAAAGAAAAAGATAAACATTTTAGATCTTAGGTTGTTTTATTTGGATGTTGTAATGTGGGTATCTCATTATTTTACTTATTCTACCCTATGGACTTTTTTGCAACTTTATTTCAGTATCAATAGAATTTCACTACCTTTTAGTAATTTTGTTATTTTTTTCTGACTACCTTTAAAATTACGACTTTTTTTTTTTAATTTGACCGTGAAATAAAATTAGAATTGTTGGTCTACACCATTAAAAAAATAATACTATGCAATTATATTTGTACATATAACATGTTCCTAATTTTTTATATGCTAAACTTAAGATTCTGTATTTCTTTGTTTATGCCATAAATAAGTATTATTTACAATGATTCGTATTGATTTAAAAGCTTAAAAATTTTTGTACGTATCAATTTTATATTTAATATTAAAACATGAAAATTTACTATGTTATTTTACTATTAATGTATGTAGTATTACATTATAAAATATAAAAATTAAAATGATTATTATATAGCTTAGATGGATTGAACTAAATATAAAAATATAAAACAGAATTGTATTATTAAATTTAGTAATTTTAATTAGTTAATAATATAAAATAAGATAGAAGTGACTATTTATAGTTGAATAGTCTTGGTTGATTAGACTAAAAAATCGAAAAATATTCTAAATAAAAAGCCAAATTAACTTTAATATTAAATTCATTAATACGATTTTAATTTTATATAATAGTTAGATAATAAATTAGTAAAAGCAAATGGAAGGATGGCTTTAATTAATATTTGATAAAATATTCATTTAGAATAATTAAAAAAAATAGAAGTATGATATTATTAAAAATAATACATTTTTATGTTTAAAATACATTTAAATAAAATATTTGTAAAACATAAAATTTAGAATAACATAGCTTCATGAATATTAATCATTAATCAATTATGAACTAACATAAAATTATAATACAATAATTTATTGACAAAAAATAATCAACAATTAATATTAATAAATAAAAAATTTATGCAAACA
>NC_029785.2:106777532-106778212 GCF_000816755.2 Arachis ipaensis | reverse complement strand
AAAATAAAATGAATAAGAAGAAAATAAAAAGAAATAGAAGAGATAAAAGACTACAATAAAATAAATTAAGTGTGAGAGTTTTTTTTTTTTTTACAAATTTTATATCACATCTGTTTCAATAATAATAAATAAAAATACATCAACTTGATATCTAAGAAAATGATGAGATAAAATCATAACACAGTTCTAAAACAAAAGCTTAAATTAAACCATAATATCATTGCACAACACAAATTAAAAGTAATTTCACATTATAATATACCACATAAACAGGTAAATGGCTTAAGCTTAATTACGAAATTTTTTTTATTTATGCATACATGATAACACCATGGTCTATAAATGCTTCATGGATAACATATCATATATTGCTCTGAATGATGAGCACGGGAGTTGAAGAGTGTGTGGTAATTTGTGTCCACGATAGTTGACTTCTTGCGACGACGCTTCATAGGAAGAAAAAGAATTGGTGTAAAACCTACCTAATGAAAGAGTAATTGGTAAATGAATGATATTTTCTTCTAGCATATATAGTCTTTTATAGTGATAAAATAAAAATGGAAGGAATAAAATTTTATATTTTTATATTCGGAATAGAATTTGATATTTATCGTAATAAAATTAAATAACTAATCAGTTATAATTCATGTATTTAAATAAATAAAATAAATTAAATAAAA
>NC_029785.2:106761616-106777524 GCF_000816755.2 Arachis ipaensis | reverse complement strand
AGATGCGACTTGATGAGAGGTACGTTCCGTACTTGCAGATGGCTGGACTATACCATCTTGTGAGACTGAACGACAGATGGTTCAGACTGGACGAGCCCCTTGTGAGTGCCTTCGTGGAGCGGTGGCGTCCGGAGACGCACACGTTCCACATGCCGTTCGGAGAGTGCACCATCACACTTCAGGACGTCGCGTATCAGTTGGGCTTGCCAGTAGATGGACGTTACGTCAGTGGTTGCCTGACAGACTTCTACGTATACATAGAGGGTGGCAGGCCAGCTTGGCAGTGGTTCCATGAGTTGCTCGGTATGTTACCTCCCGCGAACCAGATACAGAAGTTTGCAGTGAACTGCACCTGGTTCCAGGAGACCTTTGGAGAGTGCCCCGAGGGGGCAGATGAGGAGACGGTCAGGCGCTTTGCCCGTGCGTACATCATGATGTTGTTGGGTACCCAGCTGTTTGCCGACAAGTCCAGCAATCGTATTCACATTAGATGGTTACCGTTTGTGGCTCGGCTTGAGGAGATGGGTGGCTATAGCTGGGGGTCGGCGGAACTAGCATGGTTGTATCGGTGCATGTGCCGAGTGGCCAACAGACATGTCGTGAAGTTAGCTGGGCCGTTACAATTACTTCAGTCTTGGATCTTCTGGCAGTTTCCTGCTTTTAGGCCTACTGGGTATGATGCATTTAGCTGGCCCCTTGCCTCGAGGTACCACAATCTTATTGTGCTATTTATCCTTATTTTATGTAATTTGAATTTCGCATGCAAATTTATACCTTTTAGAATCATTCATGAATGCAATACTATGTTTAATTTCCCATTCAGGTGGTCAGGATACAATCATGGGATTAGCGAGAAGGGACCTCGGGTCCAGATGGCTCGGCTGAGGATCGACTTGTTACAGGCTCGGGATGTAAGTAAGCTAAGCTCATATGTGTAGTTTCCGCTTCTTTCAGTTTATATGGTTTAACGAATTTGTCAAATGGATTTGATTTGCTTTTTTCAGTTCATATGGATGCCCTACAGCACACCCGACGTCCTCCAGGTTGTCCATCCGGAGGTCTTGGAGCCTCGGCATACGATGTTATGGCGGTGTGTGACCTCCCTGATATATTTTGCGGTGGTTGAGTGGCATCAGGTTGATAGAGTGTTACCGCAGTTCGGCGGCGTACAGCCTCCTCCACATCCCACCCTGAACATCGACTTCTTGATGTCGAAGGACGGGAGAGGTGGTGACTGTTGGTTCCTGTCCCATTTACAGTATTGGCATCTTCACTGGGAGACACGTGCAGATCACGTGTTACGGTTCGATGTTGTTGATGACTCGGGACCCTCACAAGAGTTCTTGGCCTGGTGGCATCAGCATGGAAAGAGGTTCTTGTCACCTGAGGTGTACTTGGGGGATCCGAGAGGTATTCCTATTCCGGTTGAGGCGACGCAGAGGGGTGCCGGCTGAGTTCCAGATATGGACCGAGTTGACGACATTCCTGACAGGCGCCGGGTTGAGAGGAGAGCTCGAGTCGGGACACGTCGTAGCCAGCGTGATTGGAGATGGCTGGACCAGGCTATGGAGGAGGGCGATGAGGCCGGTAGGGGCGGTGGTCGACGACGAGGGCGTGGAGGCAGGAGGAGGGGGGCTGCTCCTAGGCACGATAGCCCTGATCTTGGTGATCATGCAGCTGGAGGAGGAGCTCCAGTGGGGGATGTTAGGCCCGCTCATGGCGAACATGGTGGAGAGTGGTATAGATCCGATATGGAAGATCCATCGACCCATGCTGACACTGGGCTTGGAGAGGGGATGCTCGGAGATTACTTCGTTGGTGTTCCCGCTGACGACCAGACACCTCAGGAGAATACGCCGTGGGTGATTTCGGGATCGACGTTTTCAGAGTTTCTTGCCGGTGATGGGATTGACGCGGATTTTGGTGGATCACATTTCCTGGATGAGATCACGACCATGTTGCAGGAGGATGAGGCAGCCCGTCGACGGGGACACAGGGAGCGCTAGATGTCGATCTGAATGAGCCTCCCTCGGTGAGCCCTTTTCAGCCTTTCGCCTTGGGTGGAACCCCAGCATCAGCACGTATTGCTCCGTCACATTCAGTCGCCGGACCATCCTCCTCCCGACCCCTACATGTCCAGTCTAGGGTGCCTGCACAGCCACCCCCGGAGGACGAGGAGGACGAGATCGAGGATGAGGAGCCCCTTATCCGGAGAGGTCATAGGACACGGGTCCCACCTCGTTGTGGGACGGGGTCGCACCTATTTAGATGATTTGTGATACGTTTTATATGCTAAATCGTGATCTTTGTTGTACGTTTTATATATCCGTCATCCGAGTTGTATTTTATGTTGTTATCTATGTTGGACGTTATATATATCCGCCATCAATGTTGTATTTTATTTTGTTATCTTTGTTGGATGTCATATATTTTTATTATCAGTGTTTTATTTTATATCGTTAGTTCATCAGATCATGCGGCAATGACTTCGATTTTGCGTTATTGTGTATCAGTGACGATGATAAATAGTGTATTCTCCTTATGTAACTTATTTCCATTATTAGTAACACATTTGACATATATATATCTGCTACGAGACGGATTTTTCAGCAATGAAAACCGACTAGTTAGCAAACCGAGTACATTGTTTTCCAGAAAAAAAAGGTACAGAACATCAAACTAATTATGCAGCAGAACATAAAACCAGACATATAGATTTATTTCACCCTGCATGGCTGGGTCCTCCGGCCTGTAGACAACTCCGACGAGTGTGTCCTGGTTGCCTACAGAGGCCACATCTCTTGGGCCGGTTCGGATCTGCCTCATCCATATTGGTCCGTATTCGAGTGGACCGCGGACGACCCTCCCTCGCACGCCTCATACTCGGGTCCGGTATAACGGTCGGCCCGTCATAAGGTGGCCAGAATCCCTCCAGAATGGGAGGAGTGAATCCTATCTGATATACACTGAAAACAGAACTAAGTCGATACACCGGGTGGACGTATGGCTGCCAAGTAACACGTGAGTAGGCACAGCATGCCAATGCGTGCGGACATGGGAAATGAAGTGACTGGAAGTATCCACAATCACAAGTCTGAGAACCCAGTGAGACCCTGTAGCTTCCCAGTGAGAAGGAACCAGTCGGAGTCGTCTCTGCCACGGTGTACTCCGAGTTATCTCTGTCGTATACAGTGACCGTGAAGCACCTAGCCGTTTTGAGATTTGCCTCGATACACTTTACCAGGTATTGACTAAATTGTTGTCCGGTACCCAGCTGGGCCTGTGCCTCCCTCCCCTTGCGGACGAATAGTTCAGCCAACCTGCCGTATGTGGCCTTCACCAGCGAGCACACAGGGAGGTTCCTGACACCCTTCAGGATTGAATTCACACACTCAGAGATATTGGTCGTCATGTGCCCGAATCTGTGCCCCTCGTCACAATACTGTGTCCACAACGAATACTCAATCCTGTTCGCCCACTCACACATCGCCGGGTTCTCAGAGCGCAAAATGTCAAACCAGTAATCGAACTCCACTTCGGTCTTGGCATATGCGGTGTTCACAAGAAGCCTACGAGCATCTTTGCCCTTGAAGGTGAGGGCGAAATTAGCTGCTACGTTTCGAATGCAGAATGCACGGTATACAGCCGGAGGTAGCCATCCCCCATCAGGAGACTCAAGGGCGGCCTTGATGCCGTTATGCCTGTCCGAAATAACTAGCAGACCTGGCTGCGGTGTCACGTGCTGACGAGGTGAGAGAGAAAGAAGGACCACGACTCAGCATTCTCACCCTCGACAAGTGCAAATGCCACGGGCAGTATGTTGGAGTTCCCGTCCTGTGCAATTGCGACAAGCAACGTTCCCCCATACTTGCCATATAGATGGGTGCCGTCAATACTTACCAACGGCTTACAATGACGGAATGCCTCAATACAAGGTGAGAACGTCCAGAACAGCCTGTGAAAATAAGCTTGAGACTCGTCAAGCTGTCCTCCAACTCGAACAGGGCATGTCCGAATGACTTTAACTGAACCAGGCATGGTCAACTGGACTCCTAACACCCACCTAGGAAGCTCGTTGTACGACTCATTCCAGTCACCATAGATGACGGCAACAGCCTTCTGCTTCGCCATCCAGACCCTCCTGTAAGTCGTCCTGAATCCAAAGTGGGCGGCCGTAGCATTTTGGAGCACTTTGATGTTGACGGATGCATCAGCCCTCACCATTGGCATAATGAATGTCGATATGACATGATAATCCAAACTCCTATGGTCGCTGGAGATAGAGGTGGCGAGACACGTATGCAGTCCGTTGTACCATTTCACTTCCCAGATGCCCTTGCGCTGCCGGAGACTCAACCGAATCAACCATGTGCACCCATTCCCAAACTCAGAACACTTTCCCACATACCGGCGATAGTCAGACTCAATTACCTTGTACTGTACCCCTCGGCGGATGCTGTAAGTCTTCACACTCAACAGGGCCTCATCTTTATCCTGGAACTGCTGACCAACCTGGAACTCTGTCATACCGGCATACCCGTCTGCATCTCTAGCGCCAAATCTAGCGCCTTGCCTAGGAAGCCCATCCTGCCTCATGGCATCCAGGTCCAATGAAGAAAAATGGGGTGGGTACTGCTGTGTGCCAGAACTAGATCCACCTGTGACCCCTCTCGGGTCACTCGCTCCGAGGTCGTCACCACTGTCATCGGCAATCAGATCCGGCTCAACATCATCGTCATCTGGATCATCAAACAATCCGTCTCCAACACCAGCCGGTGTAGCACAATGTAATGAGGTCGAAAGATGTTCCCCTGTACCAACCTCGTCGCCGACATTGCCTCTAAGGTCAACAGCGAACGAAGGGGAGGCCACAGGCTGGGTCGGTGGCTCGTACGCAGGGACAGACGAAAAAGCAACGGCAGGTCTCGAACTAGAACTGGCCACCATGGCTAGTGAGTATTCTGGTTCGAACCCCCCGAGCTGGATACCACATCAACCAACTTTACCAACAGCTCTGGTGTCCTGACCTCGGGAAACTGCCGGCGACAATGATACATGACCTGCAAGTCCTCATCACTCCCAATCGTGAAACAGTCATACTTCACGGTATCTTGGAGCACCGTCGTTGGAATGCGATAGAAAAACTTCTTAACCCTTTTCAGACCCTCCAGACTAAGCTTCAGCAGTACAGAGCTAACAAGGTCACCATAGCTCGTGGTAGGCCTCACGATAATACAGAGAAGATCCTTATCGATGAACTTCACACCGGATCGAGTTTTTCTCTTAATCGATCCTCTGTGGTGAACCAACACTAGAAAACTATCCTCACTGGCCATCTGATCCCTCTATTGGGAGCAACTCACGTACATATCATATATATAGAGATCTGCTTCATAGTAATTCGAATCATATCAATTCGAATTACGCTTAGTTAGCAACCCTTACTAATTCGAATCAAGTAGATTCGAACTCCCTATTTACGCAGGTGATGCTAGTAATTTGAATTGAATCAATTCGAACTATGCTTCATTAAAACGATGCATGTTGATTCGAATTATGTAGGCACGTTATTTGGGAATAATTCGAATTAAGTCAATTCGAAGTACGTTGAAATTGAATTCGAGTCGTATTGATTCGAATTATATATATTTGTTCTTTGGTGGATTGATGTATCAAAATTTCATTTGGCTGATTTGGGTAAATAAGAGCTTCCCTTGGCTCATTTGGGTTTTTTACCCTTATTATTATTATTATTATTATTATTATTATTATTATTATTAAAATGATTAAAAGTATTTTTAATTGATAATTGATAAGTAGTTTAATAATACATCGGTGCGGGGACGGGTAATTACCCGCCCCGAACGGGTAGGGACGGGGTGGGTACCCGTGGGTTCAGGTAGTGTTGCCACTCCTAAAATTGAAGTAGTAGTCCACACGTTACGACAAAAATTATAGATTGAACAATTAATTAAATTTTTATTTTTCTTATTTTACTATTCTTCTCATTTTAAATAAAATTTTTCTGTTATAATATTAGAGTTTTTCGGCTTCTCTATTCCCATAACTACTAACAAGTAGTAATTATATCGAGAAAAATCGAAGCAAAATTTGAAACCAACACAAAAAGTGTATTTGTGTTGTTTTGCAAAGAATCTAAATCAAACAAATCAATTTTAAGATGGTCTTAACGGTTAAGTTAGATCTCAAATATTATTTCTATATATCATCACAAACTATGGTATATATTTCCTTGAGGTTCATATACTTAGCTCCTCGTACCTCTTGGATTATTTTGGACAAATAGCTGTAATATGTATACATTTCCTTGAGGTTCATATACTTAGCTCCTCATATCTCTTGGATTATTTTTGACAAATAGCCATAATCTGTTGATTTTGTTCTTTCAAGGTAAGGAGATAAAATTTTTGGTTTAAATCATCAATGACAAGGCTTAATTAGTTGCTCAACTCCTCTTAATAGCATATATGATGGAGTACATGAGCCTGTTAAGTGTTTTGATGGCTACGTTCCAAGGCTCTGTTTGGTTAGCGTATACAAAAATATATATATAAAGACAGACACATAATGTATCAATGATTGTTGAAATAATAAATAAAGACTAAATTCGAAAATAATCTCTCATATTCACGATATTTTTCTATATTTTTATCATTATTAAAAGTTTGAAAATCAAAATTCAAACTTAAAAATAAAATAAGATAGCAATTAACAAATTAATTAAAATTATGTAAAAAATTAATCTAAATAAAAATAAATAATATATCATTCTCTTTCAATTTTCAACCGATCAAAATACTCCCAATAAATACTCTTAACATTAGTCTTATTGTCATTTTCAACTAGATTTGATCCTTCTGGAGTTGGGACATTATTATTTATTGCTTGTGAAATTTCTGAAGTAGAATTAATATTATTTTAAATTTCAATGTCATCATCATGAGGAGCAACACTATTACTATGTGTGTTTTTTCTAGCATTACTAACCATAAAATAATTTTAAAGTATCTATATTAAAAAAATTTAAAAAACTAAGCAAAAACACAAAGCCATATATAAAGCACCTATTGAAAAAATCAAGCAAACTATATATAAACTATTTAACAAAGGTCCTAATTTTCAATCAACGTATATAAACTATTGCAATATTAGCAATTAGACCCACTACACACATAATCAAATACCGATTTTAGACCCACTACACATACTACACATACAGAAACAAAATTAAACCTATTGCAATTATACTCAATACACATACATAATCAAATACCAAAATTAGATCCACCACACATATGTAAACAAAATTAGCTTAACATATATAAACAAAATTAGACCACTGCAGTTAGACTCACAGCACATACATAAAAAAAATTGCAACATAAATTCACAACTTCACCAAGTGCAGATTCAGACATTCAGACGTTCACAATGAGAGAGAGAAGGAAAACGTACTTGCAGATAGAGAGAGACAGAGGAAGAAGACAGTGATGTGCTTTGTAACACCCTAATATTCAAATCCTTATGCTCGAGTCATAAGTTAATGATATTACGGTGGTACGACTTTCAGGTGGATTTTTAATAAATAAATATAGGTAATTTCGAAAGGAGTATTAATCGAGAAGCTTGAAAAGAGTAGAAATAAATTCGCGAAGACGTATCACTCACGTTTCGACAACAAAAGATAAACCGTGAAGCCGAAAACGATATACGGACAAGGCGTAGAGGAGATTGAGAGATAGATAACAGATAGATATTTATAACATAAGTAAATAGCCACTAGTCGCGACCCGCGAAGTTTAGGCCGGCTAGGGTACAGTATGAAAGTAGTTGACAACAGTATATCCTAATCTCTCCCAAAGGAAACATGAGAGCCTCTATAGGCAATTCAAAAGAGTTCAATACATAATATAATCTTTTCGAAACAAAGGTGGAGAGATTCTAAGCGAAACACAAAGTAGAGAAAATAAAGATCTTCGCCGTCTCTCAGACGACCCACAACTCACTTCTGAGCACCTGGACCTGTATCTGAAAAACAAGAGATATATACGGAATGAGAACCCCGGGCCCATGGGTTCCCAGTACGGTAAAAGTGCCAAATAATTCAATGTACTGCAATAAAAACTCACTAAGCATCCTAAACTTCTTCGCCAATTATTCATCCTAGGTTCTCGCTAATCCATGAATAGGCAACTGTCATAAGGGAATACTAAACTTAATTCATGTTTCACATGTTTCCCAACTCGCTGACTCTTCCACGAATCAGACTCAGAATCATAAGCAAAACTATCAGCAGTTGTTCTATCTCAACAATTCTATATCAATACATCATACCTTTACCTGGAGCTAGTGAAACCACATCACTGCGTCTACCCAGGGAGTTCAAATTATCTCATTCAATAATCATCATCATGCAATCGCATCATCAATTCATCTCATCAAGAACAGCCCTCAACATCCACCGACACCAGCATGAGGGGCCTCTCAGTTGTACAAACACAAGCAATACAGGCAAGTAATACACAAATATGGTACAAGTAGAACATAGTCAGGTAACATGGCATATATGATGTAGAAATCCAAAACAAACAAGCAAACCCAAACAATTCAAACATATGCAAATGATGAATGCCTGCCCTATGGCTGATGATATCATCTGTCGGTTATATAGCCAACCCGACATGTCCTGGTAGCTAACCATTGGACAGAAACTACCCAGGTATCACAAATACTCATTTATTCAAAACTCCATAATTTAACTCATTTATCATAAACATCCTTTCCCGTTTCATACCCGGAGCAAGTGGACAACGCCACTGCCTACTACCCGCGGTCACACATCACATTTCCACATTCTCCAATATTATCCATTTAACACATTCATTCATTAATCATTTATGCTTTTATACTCAGCCATATCCAATAATGGCTTTGCCATAACCCGGCAATAACTCAGCCATCTGGCTCATGGTTCAATCAAGAACCAGCCATTTATCAATAAATATAGCCCTTCGGCTCATGGCATACACGGTACTTCCACCGTCATCCTCCATATCTCATATAATCATCTTCGATCATCATTGATCATAACTTTTTCCCTTGCTTCACTCGCAAGTTACCACATCCCCTAGCTCCTTTCTCATTTCTAGGCATATCATAATGATTTAATACATAAGGGGCGAGATCGGAGGCTTAGAAGTATGAGATTTGGCTTTAAAAACTCAAAAATCAACTTTGGCATGAAAACAGGGCCACGCGTACGCACACTCCACGCGCACGCGTGGATGGCCAAAAAACTCATCGACGCGCAAGCGTCATACGCGCGGACGCGCGGGTTGCAAAATAGCCAAACGACGCGCAAGCGTCAATCACGCGTACGCGCGGATACCTTTGTGCCCCAGGCACAAAACTGGCACAACTCTCGGGAAAATGGCTGGGCATTTGGTGCAGCGCATCGACGCGCCCGCGCACACCATGCGCACGCGTGGATGGTGCTTTCTTGAAGAACGGCGCGTGTGCGCCTATGCGCGGAGGGTTGTTCTGCTAAAAATTTTCTAAGTTAAAAGCTGCAGAATTTACAGATTTAACCCCCAATCTTCCGACGGACATAACTCTCTCATTTTAAATCATTTTTCACTCGTTCTTCGAACGGCATGGACATCCCGGATCCAATTTCATTTCTAAACAAATTTGGCACAAAACAGAGATCCGTAGTCCAAGTTATGTCCCATCAAAATATGCCCAAAAATCATATTTTCATACAAAACCACAAGGTGCCATTTTCAAAACAAGCCATTTTCAACTATTTTCAAAATCAACCAAAACATGCCAATTTCAACCCTTTTTGAAATCAATCAAAATGTACCAAAATCAACATCAAGCCATCCTCAACTCACACATTGACACTTTACCAAAAACTTAAAATGTACCTCTTGTAGCCAAACCAATTGAGCCTCTTCTTTGGAAGTCTTCACCAACCTTAGCTCCAAGCCTCACCGAAGCTCCTCAAGCAATACCAATCTCCCAATTGTGCACCAACATCACCAAATACACTAACATAACCAATATCACATACATACATCAACCTAGGGCTCATAAAAATGACAAATCACAAGGGTTTGAGCACTTCTTACCTCAGCCCATATGAAGTAGGGATATAACCCGCTTAGAATCCATGTTGGAGTATCCCTAAACACCCAAAATTATAAGATTTCAACACTAACTACCCAAAAACATGTAACAGTGGAGAATTTCGAAAACTGGGCAGAGATGAATAGAATACTCACCACAAAACTTAGATAAAATTGTAGAGGATGAGAAGAGCGACGCGTGGCCGCAAACGGCTCGTCAATCGGAGCTCCGTAGCTCAAGTTATGGTAGTTTGAAGATCAAAGGGAGTTATGTTTTCTCTCTTCTCTTCTCTCTTCTCAATTTCAGCGCCCCAACCCTTCTTTTTAGGGTAAAATGAGCTGAAATGCTCATAACTAATGTATATATATGTTGGGTCTTGGGCCCACTTAGGCCCGGTTCACTTATTTTTGTCCGTTGGCCCAACTTTGGGCCAAAACCTTTAAGATTAGCACTCTAAATCGCACTTTAAATATTTCTACCTTCCCTAATTATAATTCCTCATTTCTTAATCTTATTTACTCATAATCAATTTTCTCAGCTGTAGTACCAGACAGATCTCAGCCGGTACTGCCGGTCAAAATTCTACTACGCGCTTTTACGCAGAAAACTATGTTTTTCGACTCGGAAAAATTCACTGAATCCAAATATCATATTTAAATTATCAAATTCCAATTACCAAATCTTCCAACCATATTCGCTCCTATTTAACTTATTATTTAATTAATTTTCGGTTAGATCGGGTATTACATTCTACCCCCCTAACAGAAATTTTCACCCTCGAAAATTCCATTCATCACTATCCTCTCCCTCTGCCAAGCCAATTACCACTAATCACAGCTCAACTCCAAGCATAACCTCCAAACTTACTTTCTTATTCTCAAACCCTCAAAATTCTACATGACTTGCTGTTATAAAGTCTCTGACTCATCAATCAAAACCCCTTTCATTTCTAGAAAGCAAATGAGTTTGAAATAACAATTTAACAAAAATCATAAGAATCTGCTTTCCTTTAATAATCTATAAAAGCATTCGAGATACATATCTTTCGTTAAAGTTACTCATATCAAAAATTATCCTCAAAACCATAACCAACACTCTTTCAAATTTTTTTGGGGAAAAATTTTCAACAGTACCTCCCCAAAAATTGGAGTTTACCACCCATCACGGGCTCCCTCAAACCAATCTCAGTACCGCATCTGTATTTCAATTTAGTGGCTTTCACATTCGTCTTTCAAAACCAATCATTATAAATCTCAAATTTAATTCCAAGGTCACTATGACCAAACATCATGGTACTCATCTCTCAAACACGACAACTCGCACTCTCTCATCATCTAAATCCAATTATGCATCAATGATAATTTCCTCATCCGCTTTAGAACCATCAAAGCTCGCAGCCGCAATCAATTCCAACTATTTGGGGATCATTACTTGCAGTAACCCACTTAAACCTTCTAGTATTCAAACTTAAGATATTATAGTAAACTTTTACAGCTCCTATTTGTAGCTATCCTGTGTTACTGCTTTCGCAAGTTTCTGCTGCTTTATTCTGATCTCTCGTCTAGTACGAGCTCTATTACTTACTTCCTCAAGTACTCAACCACAACTTAGCATGACTAGCATTTCAAATCAACGTTTCCAAATCCCTCATTTAGGACCATTCCTTATCTATTTAAATCAAAGGAACTAAAAGTCACGGGTTCAATTCGTTTCACCAAAAATCCAGAAATCAACCAACTACATAACAAACACAACACATCATTCTCAACAGAGAAAAAAAAATCATTTACATCACAGGCATTTATCCATTTGTATTAGGGCAAATCCTTACTCGGACCATCCGGTTTGCTCCTCAGTCTAATATTAAACTCGACATTCCCAGTTTTTACTGTACAGGCGGTATTATAAAATCATGCACTGTCCTTTAAGCCTGATTATTGCAATTACCTCAATCTTACTGTCGCAATCAGCCCGCATCCTGACTCTCTCCTTGTTGGCAATTTCTTGATACATGCCCTGGTAACCCGCACTTGTAACATACACCTAACCCCAATCGGCACGGCCTATTTGGGTGATGACTCCCACATCTCTGACAGCTCGAAACATCAGAAGCAGCCGCTGCCCGTTTTCCCTTACCATTCCTTTGGGACTCCTCACTCGTCGCAAAGTTATTCTGTCCTTGGGGAAAGTGTTGTACGTATCCTCTCTCCTTAAACTCTCGACCCCTTGGTGTGAATCCTTGGTTGTGCTCTCTATGACTTCCCTCCTCTGCAACTCTCCTTTTCACACACTCTTCAGTAATTTTGCTCTTATTCACCAACTCTGAAAAAGTTCGGATCTCCATTGGTCCCACTGAACTTAAGATGTCGCTCCGGAGCCCTCCTTCATACTTAATGCATTTCCATTCCTCGAAGTCTCCCAGAGCTCCTTGACACATGCGGGAAAACCTGAATAGTTCCTCGAATTTGTCTGTATACTCAGATACGAACATAGCACCTTGCTTCAGCTGCAGTAACTCCAATTCCTTGGCTGTCCTGGCAGAATTTGGAAAGTACTTCTTATAGAATTCCACCTAGAAGGCATCCCAAGTGATAGGATCATTCCCCTGTTGCAGGAGACATCGAGCCCCTTGCCACCAATGCGATGCTTCCCCCGTGAGCAGATAGGTAGCAAATTCAACACACTGCTCTTCAGGCACCAACTGCGCTTGCAGTGCTCGCTCCATGGCCTGAAACCAAGTATCAGCTTCAGTCGGATTGGTGGTTCCCTTGAACTTAGGTGGATTAACCTTTAAGAAGGTTGCCAGTGTCATCGGGCCCTGAGCTTCCTTCCGCCATTGCCATTATTGTTTATCTGTTGCCCAAGAGCCTCCGCGGTGGCCTGCATAGCAGCAGCCATATTCTCCAATGCCCCCATAAGGTTTACCGAATTATTTGGGTTGATTTCCGGTTCCTGCATATTAGTACGATCTCTTTCACGTCCCCGACCGGGTCCACGAGGCGCCATCTGGTTCCTATACACACCAAACAATCGATATCAAGTTGATCAGTCTCAATATCGGAAGTATAGTGCTTCAAAGTACCAAAGGTACACTCATGGAATTCATGCTAGATGTATCGATTAGATACCCTAACTAGCACAGGCACAGACTCAGAGTATGCATTGAAGCATAAGCAGTTCCATCCCTCAGGCTCACGAGGACGAACTGCTCTGATACCATAATGTAACACCCTAATATTCAAATCCTTATGCTCGAGTCATAAGTTAATGATATTACGGTGGTACGACTCTCAGGTGGATTTTTAATAAATAAATATAGGTAATTTCGAAAGGAGTATTAATCGAGAAGCCTGAAAAGAGTAGAAATAAAATCGTGAAGACGTATCACTCACGTTTCGACAACAAAAGATAAACCGTGAAGCCGAAAACGATATACGGACAAGGCGTAGAGGAGATTGAGAGATAGATAACAGATAGATATTTATAACATAAGTAAATAGCCACTAGTCGCGACCCGCGAAGTTTAGGCCGGCTAGGGTACAGTATGAAAGTAGTTGACAACAGTATATCCTAATCTCTCCTAAAGGAAACATGAGAGCCTCTATAGGCAATTCAAAAGAGTTCAATACATAATATAATCTTTTCGAAACAAAGGTGGAGAGATTCTAAGCGAAACACAAAGTAGAGAAAATAAAGATCTTCGCCGTCTCTCAGACGACCCACAACTCACTTCTGAGCACCTGGACCTGTATCTGAAAAACAAGAGATATATACGGAATGAGAACCCCGGGCCCATGGGTTCCTAGTACGGTAAAAGTGCCAAATAAATTCAATGTACTGCAATAAAAACTCACTAAGCATCCTAAACTTCTTCGCCAATTATTCATCCTAGGTTCTCGCTAATCCATGAATAGGCAACTGTCATAAGGGAGTACTAAATTTAATTCATGTTTCACATGTTTCCCAACTCGCTGACTCTTCAACGAATCAGACTCAGAATCATAAGTAAAACTATCACCAGTTGTTCTATCTCAACAATTCTATATCAATACATCATACCTTCACCTGGAGCTAGTGAAACCACATCACTGCGTCTACCCAGGGAGTTCAAATTATCTCAACTAATGATCACCATCATCATGCAATCGCATCATCAATGCATCCCATCAAGAACAGCCCTCACACCCACCGACACCAGCATGAGAGGCCTAGCAAGTGGGATGAACCACACCCCTTTCATTGTTATCAAATCTCAAACATTAACCTGGAGCAAGCGTGATGAACCACCACTCTTACTACTACCCAGGTATCACAAATACTCATTTATTCAAAACCCCATAATTTAACTCATTTATCATAAACATCCTTTCCCGTCTCATACCCGGAGCAAGTGGACAACGTCACTGCCTACTATCCGGGGTCACACATCACATTTCAACATTGTCCATTATTATCCATTTAACACATTCATTCATTAATCATATATGCTTTTATACTCAGCCATAACCAATAATGGCTTTGCCATAACCCGGCAATAACTCAGCCATCCGGCTCATGGTTCAATCAAGAACCAGCCATTTATCAATAAATATAGCCCTTCGGCTCATGGCATACACGGTACTTCCACCATCATCCTCCATATCCCATATAATCATCTTCGATCATCATTGATCATAACTTTTTCCCTTGCTTCACTCGCAAGTTACCACATCCCCTAGCTCCTTTCTCATTGCTAGGCATATCATAATGATTTAATACATAAGGTGTGAGATCGGAGGCTTAGAAGTATGAGATTTGGCTTTAAAAATTCAAAAATCAACTTTGGCATGAAAACAGGGCCACGCGTACGCGCACTCCACGCGCACGCGTGGATGGCCACAAAACTCATCGACGCGCAAGCGTCATACGCGCGGACGCGCGGCTTGCAAAATAGCCAAACGACGCGCAAGCGTCAACCACGCGTACGCGCGGATACCTTTGTGCCCCAGGCACAAAACTGGCACAACTCTCGGGAAAATGGCTGGGCATTTGATGCAGCGCATTGACGCGCCCGCGCACACCATGCGCACGCGTGGATGGTGCTTTCTTGAAGAATGGCGCGTGTGCGCCTACGCGCGGAGGGTTGTTCTGCTAAAAATTTTCTAAGTTAAAAGCTGCAGAATTTACAGATTTAACCCCCAATCTTCCGACGGACATAACTCTCTCATTTTAAATCATTTTTCACCCGTTCTTCGAACGGCATGAACATCCCGGATCCAATTTCATTTCTAAACAAATTTGGCACAAAACAGAGATCCGTAGTCCAAGTTATGTCCCATCAAAATATGCCCAAAAACTATATTTTCATATAAAACCACAAGGTGCCATTTTCAAAACAAGCCATTTTCAACTATTTTCAAAATCAACCAAAACATGCCAATTTCAACCCTTTTTGAAATCAATCAAAATGTACCAAAATCAACATCAAGCCATCCTCAACTCACACATTGACACTTTACCAAAATTCCCAAAAACCACATCCAACCATTTTAACACTTTTCAATCAAATGGCTAAAGGACAAACACAATATCATGTCATACATCCTTCCTCATCCCAATTTCTAATAATACCATTTTCAATCAACCATCATTATACATAATCAATATCATACTCACTATCACGTGGTTTCATCCAAAAATCAACCTTAATCATTCCTCAAGCATATATCACAACATACATATCTCTAATGCATCATCATACCATCAAGGCATCAATA
>NC_029785.2:106737381-106761548 GCF_000816755.2 Arachis ipaensis | reverse complement strand
ATACCAACTATGCATATTAGCACCAACCATTTACACAATCCAAACTTAATCCTAAGGACATCTAGCCTAGGAATTCTCATCACAACACACGGTACTTAAATGAAACTTAAACCGTACCTCTTGTAGCCAAACCAATTGAGCCTCTTCTTTGGAAGTCTTCACCAACCTTAGCTCCAAGCCTCACCGAATCTCCTCAAGCAATACCAATCTCCTAATTGTGCACCAACATCACCAAATACACTAACATAACCAATATCACATACATACATCAACCTAGGGCTCATAAAAATGACAAATCACAAGGGTTTGAGCACTTCTTACCTCAGCCCATATGAAGTAGGGATATAACCCGCTTAGAATCCATGTTGGAGTATCCCTAAACACCCAAAATTATAAGATTTCAACACTAACTACCCAAAAATATGTAACAGTGGGGAATTTCGAAAATTGGGCAGAGATGAATGGAATACTCACCACAAAACTTAGATAAAATTGTAGAGGATGAGAAGAGCGATGCGTGGCCGTAAACGGCTCGTCAATCGGAGCTCCGTAGCTCAAGTTATGGTAGTTTGAAGATTAAAGGGAGTTAGGTTTTCTCTCTTCTCTTCTCTCTTCTCAATTTCAGCGCCCCAACCCTTCTTTTTAGGGTAAAATGAGCTGAAATGCTCATAACTAATGTATATATATGTTGGGTCTTGGGCCCACTTAGGTCCGGTTCACTTATTTTTGTCCGTTGGCCCAACTTTGGGCCAAAACCTTTAAGATTAGTGCTCTAAATCGCACTTTAAATATTTCTACCTTCCCTAATTATAATTCCTTATTTCTTAATCTTATTTACTCATAATCAATTTTCTCAGCTGTAGTACCAGACAGATCTTAGCCGGTACTGCCGGTCAAAATTCTACTATGCGCTTTTACGCAGAAAACTATGTTTTTCGACTCGAAAAAATTCACTGAATCCAAATATCATATTTAAATTATCAAATTCCAATTGCCAAATCTTCCAACCATATTCGCTCCTATTTAACTTATTATTTAATTAATTTTCGGTTAGATCGGGTATTACATGCTTAGAGGAAAGGATCCCTGGATATTTTGAAATTGTGAAACTGAATCATAAGCTTACCTAGTGACATATTTTTTAGCTTTGTAAAGCTTTGTGGACCATTCTTGCTATGTGATTGATTTTAATTTCCATCTTCTTGTTCCTAGGATCCATAGCACCCATGTCTTCCTCTTCTATGTCACTTAGGTATTGCAAACAAACTTCAAGGTGTGTGTGTTAAGTTGGTACAAAGGGTTTAGAAAAGAAAAGAAGAATAATTTAAAAAGGTATCATATTATTATTTTTTTGTGATTACAAAGTTCTTACCAATATATAGACCAAGAGTACGCTAAGAGTACGCTCTTTATGGAATAATATCCTAATAAATTACATTGATTTTTTTCTAATTCTCTTTGATATTTTTCTGATTTTGTTCCCTAACTATGATATTCTAATACTCCCCCTCAAGGTGAGTAGTGGGATCACCAATACTCAGCTTGGTTAGAACTTTAGCAAGGGCTTGTCTTGAAACTGCTTTAGTAAGAATATCAGCCAACTGATCTTCTGATCTCAATAATGGAAGCTCAATAATGTCATTCTCAATTTTTTCTTTGATAAAGTGTCGATCCACCTCAACATGTTTTGTTCTATCATGTTGTACGGGATTCTCTGAAATGCTGATGGCGGCTTTGTTGTCACATTTCAACTGGCTTGGCAATTGTGGTGGAAATCCAATCTCAGTCATCAATTTTCTTATCTATAATACTTCAGTTATGCCTTTAACGATCCCTCGAAATTCTGCTTTTCCAAGTTACCAGGTTACCTCCAACAAGTGTAAAGTAACCCGCTGTTGATCTTCTATCATTTGGATTACCCGCCCAATCTACGTCAGTGTATGCCTCAACCTTCAAATGACCATTCCTTTTGAAAATGATTCCACTTCCTGGGGCTCCTTTCAAATATCGAACTATCCTCATGGCAGCTTCCATATGATCTTCTTCTGGCTTATGCATAAACTGACTTACTATTCCCACATCATAAGCTATGTCAGGCCAAGTATGTGATAAGTAAATTAGTTTTCCAACCAGTCGCTGGTACCTTTCCTTATCTGCTAGGGTGGCACCTTCTACTATCTTCAACTTGTAATTAACTTGTATGGGCATATCTATTGGTTTGCAATCCACCATTCCTGTTTCTGCCAGAAGGTCCAAAATGTACTTTCTTTGGGAGATAAAGATTCCTTTACTGGATCGTAGAACATCTATTCCTAAGAAATATTTTAGTCTTCCCAAATCCTTCATTTCGAACTCTGTAAATAGGTTCCTTCTCAATTTTTCAATTTCTTCAGCATCACTTCCCGTTATGATCATATCATCCACATAGATTATTAGGCAAGTGATTAAATCTCCCCGTTTTTTTAAAAAAAGGGTATGATCAGAGTTGCTTTGCTTGTACCCATACCTTTTCATGGCATCTGTAAATCTTCCAAACTAGGCACGTGGAGATTGTTTAAGCCCATAAAGAGCCTTCTTTAACCGGCAAACTTCTTGTTTTCTAAATTCTGTTGAGAAACCTGGAGGAGCTTCCATGTACACTTCTTCTTTCAATTCTCCATGCAAGAAAGCATTCTTAACGTCAAATTGATGGAGTGGCCAATCTTCATTTGCTGCTATTGAAAATAACACCCTGATAGTATTAATCTTTGCAACCGGTGAAAAAGTTTCAGTGTAGTCGATACCATAGGTCTGTGTATAACCTTTGGCCACCAACCTTGCCTTGTACCGTTCAATAGTGCCATCTGCCTTGTGTTTAATGGTGAAAACCCATTTGCACCCGACTGGCTTTTTTCCTGTCGGGAGGATACACTTCTCCCAAGTTCCGTTCTTCTCTAGAGCTTCCATTTTTGTATTCATGGCTTTTCGCCATTCAGCTTTCTCATTAGCTTCTCGGACAGTTCTTAGAATGTCTTTTGCTAAGAGTCTGGAAGAAAAAACCTTTGCAACATTTGCTATGCCTTCTCTAGCCACTCTTATTGGGTATCTTGAGTTACGGGGAACATGTTCTGGTGAGTACCGATCAGGAGGCATCCCTCTATTTCTTCTTGGAGGAAGAATAAAGGTATTGGGCTCTGGTTCTTCATATTCCAATGCTATACTGTTATTGTTAGTGGCCTCATTAAAAACAGGGAGTAAATTATCAGATTGACAATTACTTACCTCTTGTCTGACATTCTCAAAAGGACTCTCACTGGTTGTATGTACCGAGTTATTTTCTACGTTGAGTGAAGTATGCTCGGTGGCTCCATCTACTTGCTCTGTTTGAACAGTTTCTGGGCAACAAAGGTTATTAAGCCAACTTGGTGGTTCATTATTGTTCTCCCCCTGAGTGCCATGTTGGCGACTGAAGTAAAATTCGGATTCTAAAAAATTACAATCCATGGTCACATGAATACGACGAGTGATTGGATTGTAGCACCTATACCCCTTTTGGTGTGTAGCATACCCAACGAAAACACATTTTTCTGCACAAGGATCAAGTTTGGTTCTATTGACTTTGGGGATATGGACAAAGACGGAACATCCAAATACTCGAGGTGGTAAGGTTAGAATAGGTGGGATTGCAGTCTGAGTAGCCAAGACTTGTAAGGGTGTTTTGTGGTGGAGAACTTGGGTAGGTAGGCGATTCAATAAGTAGGCAGAGGTTGCTATAGCTTCAGGCCAAAAAATTTTTAGAACTTGTGCATCAAAAAGCATGGCTCGGGTCATCTCAAGTAACTTACGATTTCGTTGCTCAGCCACACCATTTTGTTGGGGTGTATTTGGACAAGAAGTTTGATGGATAAGACCATTTTTCAGAAAAAATCGCGCATTGATTGGTTTATAAATTCTCCACCATTATCTGAGCGAAGTACTTGGATTTTCTTGTTGAATTGAGTTTGAATCATTTGGTAGAAAGCAAAGAACTTATCAGGTACTTCAGATTTGTGTTTTAAAAAATATACCCAAGTCATACGAGAGAAATCGTCCACAAATAACACAAAATATTGAAAATTATTATGGGAAATAGGGGCTGGCCCCCACACATCTGAGTGTATTAGAGAAAAACTGGAATTGACTCTAGTGTTGGTTGGAGGAAAAAAAATTCTGTGATTTTTTGCACGAATACAAGTTTCACATTTGAAGGGTTCAGTACTACTTGTAAAAAGACTAGGAAATAAAAACTTGAGATACCCAAATGAAGGATGTCTGAGACGCCTGTGCCATAACCAAAGTTGCCTAGTAACCGTTCCGTGAGCAAGCATGGCATGACCCTGGTATGCTACTTCATCAACGTAGTAAAGGCCTTCTCGCTCAGTACCACGCCCAATGATCTCCTTCGTAAGAATGTCCTGTAAAAGACAAAAGGTAGAGTACATGAGTACCACACAATTTAGTTCTTTTGTTACTTGGCTAACAGACAATAATTTTGATGATAGTGCAGGGACATAGAGGCAATTTTTTAATTTCAATTTTTCTGAAAAAGTAATGGAGCCTCCTCCTTTAACATCAATTAATTCTCCACTAGCTGTTTCAATATGGGCTTTTGAGGGTATAGTCAAGCTGTTGAAATCATGGAGGTCATGAGTCATAGTATCGGTAGCCCCACAATCAAAAATCCATTCATTTATTTTTTTTATTGGATTCTGATTTTGGGTCTCCCTTTCTTCCTCCGTACCTTCGCGCACCGTTCCAGCCCTTACCACCGCTGCTGCCTTGCCATCACGACTTGCTTCCTCTCTTCTGACCTCGTTGCCGTTGTTGCTGGTGACTTCTAGGATGCTCACAGCGGCGGCTCCCTTGCTCTGATTTTTTGATGACTTGGGATTGTTTTTCCACCAATCTGGATAACCCACAATCCGAAAGCAGTTTTCCTTGGTGTGTTTCTTCATTCCACAGTGTGTGCAGGAGAGATGACTTTTATCCTCCTTGTCCCGTGGTGACGAACGCTTGAAAGCAGTTTCTGAGCGGCTACGTCCCTGTACGTCCCGAGTTGCTCTATTTTTTGCAGCTAGTCTGGTCCCAATTTCTCCTTGTGATACATCGCCTACACCGTCGATGGTAGGCTTCAAGATCTGAAGTCGAGCTGCTTCCCTATGGATAGCAGTGTAGGCAGATTCGACTGAAGGAGATGTCTCTTGTTTCAATAAATCCCTTCTGATTGTTTCGAATTTTTCATCAATTCCAGTAAGGAACTGATACAACCTCTGTTCTTGTTTTAATCGATTGAAAATCAGAATATCTTCTGGGCATTTCATAGGATTTGGTTGTTTTCTATCGATGGTCATCCATATGGCTTGTAATTTGTTCCAAAATTCCTCTAGGGTATCTTGTCCTTGTTTCTGAGTGTTGGCTCGTCGATGTAGGTCGTAGATCTGCATTGGATCGGCACCGCTTCCATAAGTGGTTGCCAGACCGTCCCATAGTGCTTTTGCAGTTGGAAATTGAGACACGTTATTCATCAGGTTTGCTTCGATATTCTGGATAATCCAGGTAAAAACTGTCTGATCTGCTTGTTCCCATTGATCATATGTTGGTTCCGTCTCTGCCGGTGCCAGAGGTATCCCTGTTAAGTGAGCCTTCTTTTCTCTTCCACCAATTGCTTTTTTCATCAGAGTTGCCCATAATGGATAATTATCTCCATTTAATTTAAATCCAATAGATAAATTGTCAGAATTAGTTTGTGATGATTGCATTCCAAGACTATTGCGCAGCATATTTGCAATTTGTAATGTCAATTCATCAGAAATGGTTGATTTTGGATTGGTAGTGCTGCTGGTTTCTTCAGATACGGACATGTTGGATTTTGGTAGTATTGCTTGCTGGTTTCTAAGTTCCCAGAACCTAACTAAGCTCGGATACCATGTTAAGTTGGTACAAAGGGTTTAGAAAAGAAAAGAAGAATAATTTAAAAAGGTATCATATTATTATTTTTTTTGTGATTACAAAGTTCTTACCAATATATAGACCAAGAGTACGCTAAAAGTACGCTCTTTATGGAATAATATCCTAATAAATTACATTGATTTTTTTCTAATTCTCTTTGATATTTTTCTGATTTTGTTCCCTAACTATGATATTCTAATAAGATGATGGTGTGGCGGTGGACAAAGAAGAAAACAATGATGCGGTTAGAGGAAAGGGGCAGCGGACCAACTGTGATGGGCTCAAAGGAAACTACGACAATGACGGACTCAGTAGCGATGGCGACCGGAGCAAAGATGCGACCGAATGACGATTAGTTTTCAAAGTGGAGATTCTAAAGCAGTGAATTTTTCAATGATGCTATGGAAAAGAAGAATAGAAGTAGAGGTTTAGTTTTGTAGATTTGAGGCTAAGGAAGTGAGGCGCAAACTCTAAAATAATTTTATATATTTTTTACATACATTAATTTTTATATNCTGGAGTGAGTTCACTCCAAACCCAGTTTTGTCCTATCCCACTCAAACACCCACCCTTAAGAAAAAATTGTTTCGACCGAGTAGGAATGGATTCAAATACTGCTACCAAGCCTGTACATACATGTATTGCCTTTGTTTAGGTAGATTTGGCACTAATCATCCTATGAGTGTTTGAGCATGTCGCATTTTTTTTTATTTTTTCCTCTTTTGCTGCTACCATATATATTGTGTTTGTATTTACAAGAGTTACATGATAGGGTTGATAAGGCCATTGATTTAGATTCAGATAAAGTTGATAACATTATTTGTATTCTAAGTCATTATCATCGTCTCTAACAGTATATAGGAGTATACAAAAGTACGCAGACAACAAGCATGGCTTCTTCAATATCGTCGGCGCTAATGACAACTATTATCATCGTCTCTAGAAATACACAGGTACACAAAAATAAGTCATATTTAACAAGAATTTTTTCTATTATAAATTAAAAAAATCACTATTTTCCAAAAAAAAAAAATACAACTTATTTCTGTGTACTCTTGTGTATTTCTATGTACTCTGGAGAGTGGAGACAATGATAGTAGTTACGATTATTAAATTTCTAACTTTTCTTTTCACCCAATCTAATATTTATGAAGATACGTAGTGAAGTTCGCCGGAAAATAAAGCGAACTCTATAAAAATATAGAAGTTCGCCGGGGGTACAACAAACTTACTCTAAAACAAAAAAAAATTATCTGAAAAATTAAAGTTCAAATAATGTGTTTCTGAAAATAATTTTTTTATTTATTTTAGAAAAAATTTCTACATATGCATGATCCTATATGCATCTTATTTTGTTATTACTATTTACTGCTATAACAATATATCTTTTGGTTAGTTAGGATTTTTGAGATTGTCTATTTGATGGTTAGTATTATTGAATAGAGAAATATTGTGTATTCTAGGGGTGTACATAGGTCGGGTGAAACTGGATTTGTCTTAATTTAGATTCGACCCTAAATATATACTGGGTCTATTTTTTAAACTCTAACTCAGCCTTAGACCCGATGAAACCTAAACATTTTCGGACCACAATTATATTGGATATAAACCGGGTAAAAACTGGACTTTTAAAAATTTAACAATAATTTATAAAGAAACTTTTTTATGATGCACTTATCTATAAATAAGAAACTTGTTACCGAGAAGTTGATATCCATATTCGAACTTAAATTTGTTCATAAATTTAAATTTGATACTTCTTTGATTTATTTTCTAATTCAACAAGTGTGATTAAAAATAAAACAATAAGCTTATAATTAATATAACATAATATTATAATTAATTTAAAACATATATACATTTTTTAGTTCCCTTAGGGTGCACATGGGACGGGTAAAGTCGGGTTTGTCTTGACCCGAACCTAGCCTAAAATAATGACTGGGTCTATTTTTGAGACCTAGACCCGACCCTAAACCCAATAAAATCACACCAAATTAGTTCCTAAAATGTTCGAGTTTGGGCCGAATTTTCGGATTGGATCAGACCATATACACCCCTAGTGTACTTGTGTATTAAATTGATGCATTAATTACAAATAACAAATTTATTTGTATGCACGGGGTTGGTTAAGATAATAAAAAAGTATGATGGTTACCTTTCATCCAACAAGTGTTGAATTAATCATTTTTCAAGATTGTTATACCAAATAAGCTTGTAAAAGAGTGAGATAATACTCAGTGTTGTCCCCCTTCTCCGTCTACCTCTCATATGAAGATCCTTCTTCATCTACAGGACTGTCCTTTTCAACCAATAAGAATTATAATCATGATAGTAATAATGGGAATAATGAGAATAAGAAGAAGAGTGCAATATAGATCACACTGATGGGGATAAATTAGAGTTATAAAGGGAAGAGACTAATTTGGATCATAAAATAAATCTTGACATCTTAGCTAGTCGTAGTAATATCTAACATAACAACTCAGAGATAATTTAGTACTCTATTCGCCAATTCAACACTCTAAATAGGCTAGGAACCAAAATGATGTTCGAAGTTGGATCAAGGGATCAATAGTGAATTTTGGATTTAATGGACTAAAATGGTGAATGTCGAGAATTTGAGGGGCTACTAAAAAAATTTATAGTCAATAAATAAGTCACAAAAATTCTTTTGAACTCTATCATATCCTTAACATTTTTTATTTTATAAAATTATAAATCATCCACCTTTAATACTATCATCTCCAACTACACCACCACTTTCATCACAACCAACCACAAATTTTAAAAATTTATTTTTTAAAATAAACAAAAATAAAGATGATAAATTTAAGGAAAAAGGACAATAGATCCCTAATCTTTTAAGTTTTTGACAAATACATCCCTGAAAAAATTTAAATACAAAAAGATTCCTGACTTTAACTAACGGAGGACAATTAAATTCTTCCATCTATTTACCTCTCATACACCAAATGAAACTTGCTGACGTAGTTGAAAAGGTGTACAAGTGTCCGTTACGGTGCCACACTGAAAGGGGGATAAAGTTCGAAGGACAAATAGGTCCTTGCTGATGAAAATCACGTCATTTTCAATGTTAGCCAATTCTGATTAAAAATCCTTTGGCAAGAGAGAAATTACCAGACACTGCCCTAACCCCTTCATTAAGTCAGATCTTCCTTCCCTCCCAAATAAAACTGAAGCGTCATCGAAGAAGGTGAAATAGGAGAAACGAAGTTCATATGCTGAAGCAGGTCAGTCATCAATAAAGGTTAGCAAATTCACAATGTTGATGATTTTTTTGCGTTAGGATTCCATTTAGTGTAGGGTGTGATGCATGCAAATGCATTCTGCCATGGTTGCTTTCTGTTTCAATTTTGTTGAGAAAAGTTATTGTGTCTTCATTTTAAAGGTTTTTAGGATTCTGAGCATTGTGAGTTGATTTTGTTTTTGTTAAACAATTACAAATGACTGATAGATATGTGATTCATATTTTTCACCATGGAGAAAAGTTTGTGAGGAATAGCCATGGAAAACTTGTTTATGTGAATGGAAAAGTAGAAAGTTTCTCGAAAATGGACATAGATTTTATCAACTTTGGTGATTTGGTGAAGTTGTATGATAGTTTAGGATATCCTTGCTACAAGGCAACATATTGGTATGATAGTACGACGAGTGATATTGAATCTGGGCTTCATAATTTAATAGGGGATAGTGGGATTCATGAATTGTGTGACAATTTGATTAGGAATGAAGAAAAAGATGAGTTCTGTGTTTACTTTAATCATCTTATTAATGAACCTGAGTACGTAGAGGAAGATGGAGCTGGGAACGCAGGAACTATAATTGGAAATGTTGACTGTATAGAGTTAGATGACATTTGTGATAAACTGATGACATCGTCCTCTGATGACGACTATGAAAGCACAGAGGATGAACCTTACAAACCTCCACCTCTAAGGTATGATGATGATAGTGATGATGATGAGAGCATTCGGAGAAGAGAAGCGTGCCAAAAAGAAGAGACATATGGCTTCCAAGAAAAAAAATAGTTGTTGCAAAGAGAAAGGTGCAAGCAAACAAGAAGGATCCACAAAAGAGGAAGGTTGCACCAAAGAAGAATAGACCTAATGTACAACCAAAGTTGGGGCCAATGTAAAACAAAGAGCTGGGCCTTCTCTGCCAACTCGTGGGACTAATAATGGTCCTACTGTACACTTAAGCTCCTTTGATTCAGAGTATGATTATGAGTATCATTCAGAGGATTTGCATATCCTTGTTTCCTATGAGGAAGAAGTTAAGAAGCATCATTGGCCCGAGTTCAATAATGAATATGGATTTGGGGAAGGCCATTTTGAAGTGGGTACCAAATTTGGAACTCTTGATGGTTTTAAAGAAGTGGTGAAGGACTTGTTTATATCTGAGGGCAGGGAGTTTCAGTGGATTAAAAATGATAAAGAAAGAGTTTGGGTGGTCTGCAAAGGAGAAGAATGTCCATGGGTTGTACATGTATCCTTCAACAACTCTCTTAAGTGCTTCAAGGTTAAAACTTATAGATCTGAGAATACATGTGCTAGAGACATGGGTAGTAATGTTGCTGACCAGCACTGGCTGAGTAAGAAAATTGAAAAAAGACTAACTATTTATCCTCAAATGACTAGAAAGGAGGCTACTAATTTTCTGAAAGAGGAGTTTGGCATACATCCCATAATAAGATGGTTTACAGGACACTAAAATTGGCAAGAGATAGAATTGTTGAAAGCAAGAGTGAACAATATGCAAAGGTGAAGGATTATCTATTTAAAATTTTACGGAACAATCCTGGATCTACTACACTCCTAGAGGTGATACCAATTTCACAGTCTCCACCAGATATACCTAGATTTATGCAAAAAAAGCTTCAAGAGTGGTTGTCAACCACTAATAAGCTTGGATGAGTGCTTTCTAAAAAGGTATTTTGGTAGACAATTACTTTCAGTTATGGCACAAGATGCCAATAATCATTTCTATACCATTGCATATGCTATTGTCGGATCAGAAACAAAGGATTCGTGAAAGTGGTTTTTGACGCTCTTACAGGAAGATCTGGAAAATGCAAGTGTGCACGGATGAAATTTTATGTCAGATCAATAGAAGGTTAGTAATTTGGTTGTTATACCTATATTTTACAATCCCATTACTATATTGGAATTTAGTAATATGTTTAAACTTGTGGTTCTGAAAATGGCTTCAATTTTTTTTCTTGATTGTTCATGCAATTTACTTAATTTGTTTAAACTTGTGGTTCTGAATTTTGATTAAGTTTTTTTCTGTTATTGATCCACATCTATATAGTGAAATAATTCAATTAACTGTACCGATTTTGAAAATTTGTCCATGACTTTTTATTAGATCATCTATTCTATGACTAATCATGGATGTAGAGAAATAATATAAAAAGAGAATAATATTAATGTATGAATACTAAGAAAGGCTATTGATGTATGAATACTACTAGTACTTCCAGTACTCCCTATTTATTTGAGTCAAAAAACTAAATCCCTATTTCTCAAAGAATGAACAATAATAACTTTACATTATAAAACAAGAGTACATAGCAATTCTCAAAGGCCATTGAGAGAGTTATTATGGATACGACATAGCTACAAACTTATATATATAGATATGGACATCAATCATCATTAGAATATTTCTTTCTTTTAGATATAAGCGGTTTCTTAATTAATTACTAAATAAAATTTTACTAGATATATAAAAATACTAATTATTTATGGCTAACAGTTGTGGATATGTTATTATTCACCTAGTTACTTAATTTGTTTATGCTTCTGATATGGTATTGTGCGATGTCCAGGGCCTACTTGAGGTAATGAAAGATGTGATGGGAGATGCACCATATCGAAATTGTGTGATGCATATGTGAAAAAATTTCATCAACCGTTTTAAGGATATGCAACTTAGAGATGTGGTTTAGGAGTGTGCAAATTGTTCAACCACCTCTGAGTTTGTGGAGACCATGGAGAAACTTAAAAAAATTAACGAGGAGGCGTGAGAGTATCTTACAAGATTTGATCCAAGGGTATGGGTAAAGGCTTACCTTAACCATGGGCCAAAAGTTGATTCTCTCACAAATAATATGTGTGAATCCTGGAATGCCAAAATAGGTAAGTATAGAGTGAAGCCCATTCTTACAATGTGTGAAGACTTGCGCTGTTATATCATGAGGAGAATGACGAAGCATATCACACTGCTATCAGCATATCCTGAAAAACTTGCCCTGTTCAGCGAAAAAGACTTGGCCAAATGATTAAGCCAGCAATAGATGGAACGCAGAGTGGATAGGTGACAGCGAGAGAAAGCGGTTTGAAGTGAGCCGTAAGATATCAAAAGTTGATGTCGATTTGATTAAGCATACTTGTTCATGCAATATGTGGCAACTAACAGGTTGACTTAGCTTCACTTTGCTTAGTAATTTATTAATTGCCAAATGTGTTCTAAATATGTCAAAGATTATGTACACAAATGGCTTTGCATGGAGTCCATCCCTCCCACTTATGTACACTTTATCCAACCAGTTTCTAGTGAAGAGTATTGGCATAGAACTGGTTACATCAAACCAGATCCTCCACTCATCAAGAGCCCGATTGGTAGGTCAAAGGTGCATAAAAGAAAGAAGGATCCAGTGGAGGATTTGATTCAAGGAGACAAGATAAAGAAGACATTTCGTGTAACATGCAACAAGTGTGGAGAGAAGGGTCACAACTACAAGACGTGCAAGGGAGCACCATCTGATCCTAACTGGAAGCCTAAGACCAGGAAATCAAAACAGCCTAACTCAACTAGTCAATCACTTGTGAAACTTCCATTGTCTCAATCAGCTCCTGTGCCTGAGGTAATTCACTTAGTGGGATTAATGTGACTTCATTACAAAATTTATAGGATTTATGTGTCTTCATTAATAAACTTAAGGGATTTATATGTCTATATAAAAAATCTTGAAGGATTTATATGTCTTCATTAAAAATCTTGAAGGATTTATATATCTTAAAACATCATTACAGCATGACTTGTTTGTACATCTCTATTTGGTGCAGGTTGACCAGAACACTCCAACAGTCCCACCTGAAGGAACATGTGCACCAACCCTTCCAACTCAAAGATCAGTTGTTCCAACACAAACTATTCCAAGACCAGCTGCACCAATACAAATAACTCTAAAACCTACTGCACCAACACAAACTACTCCAAGACTAGCTGCTCCAACCAAGACAAGGACCCAGACTCGTTTTAAAGCACCAGCTCAATTTAGACCAAAGCAATCAATCATTAGGTCAATTGCACCAACACCAAGTCACACTCAAGTTGCTCCACCAACTTCAACAAATGTGACAATAACATCAACTAGAGGAGCATCAAAGAAGACTCTGACAGCAACAAGTAATGCCACAACAAGGATGTTCAAGTTTATACTAAATCCATGCTTCAAGAATCAGAAAAAGTGACATAGTTATTCCTAACTTATTTTGGAAACAAATATTAATTTTTTGATGACCTATTTGGTTGTAATACATATTGGCAAACTTCTTTTTAGCTAATGTAGTTACTTTTAGAGTTATGCTTTAGAAAACTATTTCATATATTTGCTACATTTTCTTTTTTGCGAGACTTGATTTTGTTATGGTATGGTTGTTTAATGTTATATCCCTTGACTATGTTATGGTTTAAGTTGATTGAATGGATTATGCTTGTTTAATGTTATAGCAGCCCTTGACTATGTTATGACTTCTTTTTGTCTTAGGTTGATTGAATTAAAATAAACATATTAATTTACAAATATTGCATATAACAGGATCTGGATGGATAATTAAAACCTTCATTCTTTCATTCATATTAACCAAAACATTCGATACACATAGTTCACTAAAATTCACATTTTTTCTCACATTATTCATATTCTAAACAAACAAACACCAACAACTACAACAATCAAGGCAATAACTATGACACAAAAGTTATTGCTTTTTTGTTTTCTATGTAAACTATTCTTTGCTCTAGATCAACCATCATGTTCTCCAATTCTTTTTCCCTAAATGTTCTTCAACATCACACCTCTGATTGTCACCCAATGTCCTTGTTGACTCCATACATCTAATTCTTCTAATGTGGTCATCAATCCACATAAAAAACTTGCAATGTGGTTATTTCACATAAATCGATTGGGAGACACAATAAAAACGTGTTACTAAAAAACATTCAACTTTATCCACATACATGAAGAATTGCAAGCTTACCTTGAAGAATAGGCATCCAAAAAATAGACTATTTGTGTTGGTGTTTGTCTTCGACATGTAAAAGATGGCATACAACCCGCAGAAGTATTTTGGGGCAACACCATCTTTCTCATCCCCACCTTGCAGCGAACATGGGGTCGCATTTCCAACTTTGCATTCGTGTCATCCGCCATCTCCACATCTGCTTTGTCTCGTGCTTGAGGAGCATCCATCATTGGCTATCAATCTAATTAACACCACCATGAACAACTATGATAAGCTATTGCATGCATTGTTTCTCTACCCAATTTCAATCTCATTAGGGCTAACATTGAAAACGACGTCGTTTTCATCAGCAGGGAGCTATTTGTCCTTCGAACTTTATCCCCCTTTCAGCGTGGCACCGTAATGGGCACTTGTACACCGTTTCAACCACGTTAGCAAATTCCGTTTGGTATATGAGAGGCAAATAGACGGAAGAATTCAATTGTCCTCTGTTAGTTAAAGTCAGAGATCTTTTTGTATTTAAATTTTGTCAGGAATGTATTTGTTTAAAACTTAAAATGTTAGGGATTTATTTTTCCTTTTTCCTAAATTCAACAACGAAGACAAATAAAAAAGCAGTGGAAGAAAAAGTTGAAATCGAGTCAATGAAAGCAAAGATATGATGACAATAGAAAAAATACCAAGACATACCAACAATGAAGATGAAGATGCAACAGCAATGGAGAAGAATAAGAAGAAGCAACGACATGACAAAAGCAGCCATCAACGGCAGCAAGAGTTGCAGGAAAAAAAAAAAAAGAGAAAACAAGGGTCCTGAAAAGCCACAATCACTTATCAGGATAATGTTATATTAAAGAGTAACGAAAATTATATTTTTTTAGCCAAAAAAACTACCAAAAAAAATATTATATGCAATGCATATGTTCTCTATAAATTTAGTAAAAATATTTACTATTTACCAAAAATTTTCTATGGTAACTAGGCGTGGCAAAACGGGCCGACCTGCGCCTAGGCCTGCCCTAAAAACGGGGTGGACCGGCCCGCACCGCTNTATAATAGTAATCACTCTTTTATGTAAAAAAAAAGAAAAATAAAAATCTTCGACCCGGCGGACCGGCCCGCCCCGCTCCGCCAATTTGGCAGATTTTTTTAATTTGGCGGGCTCTAAATCCTAGCCCGACCCGCCCTTTTTAGCGGATTTGGCGGATCGGCCCGACGGGTTCAACCCGTTTTGCCACCCCTAATGGTAACTAAAATTACACCTCCTTTTCCATCAACAAAAGCCGAGGACGATAAACAACTTCTTTAGCAAAAGTATTTCTCTTATTAATAATTGAATTTTTTTGATATATTAAAATACTCTAAAATACTGCATGAAAATTTAATGGATTTAATTTTTAACTTTAAAATCGTACCACTTATATAATTTTATTTTAAAATTTTGCAAAAAATAAAAGAAAAAAATAACTATTTTTTCACAAGAATTTTTAAATAAACAATATTTACTTAAATAAACAAAATATCTTCAAAAAGTCTTCTTAGATATAGGACTGAAAGCGAGTTAAGCCGACTTGTGAGCTAGTTTGAACTTAACTCATTAATAACTTAATTTATGAGTTTGTGTGCAAAGTTTGAGTTTGAATTTAAAGTCATATATTAAATGAGTTGAATTTAAATTTATCGAAACTCAAGTTATTAATGTACGATGCTTTTGACACACACAAGCAATAAAGCAAATACTTCCTCTCTCCTTTCTTCTTATACAAAGCATTTCTTTACTTTCTTTCTTTATAAACTACTAATTTATTATTAATATATTATCTTTATAGTAATATAATAGTGTTGGTAACTATTAATAATAGTATTTTTATACTTTTATATTTGTTACCTCTTCCTTATTTATTTATTTAGTTATTTTACAACACGTTATCAGCACGAGACTCTGATCAAATTTTTAGGAAGACTCAGGTAACAAATTTTCATTATGTCGAAACTCTCTCATCTTGAATTCAATGATCTTGATATATCTGAAAATAATTATTTATCATGGATATTAGATGCTGAAATCCATCTTGATTCAATGGATCTTGGAGATACCATTAAGGTTGAAAATAATGCATCCCAGAAGGATAAAGCTAAAGCCATGATTTTTCTTCGTCGTCATCTTGACGAAGGATTGAAAAATGAATATCTCACATTAAAATATCCTGCAGATCTTTGGAAAGACCTTGAAGAAAGGTATAATCATAAAAAAACGGTAATACTTCCTCAAGCCCGATATGAATGGACGCACTTGCGTCTGCAGGATTTTAAATCTATAAATGAATATAATTCTGCAATGTTTCGAATCACCTCACGAATGAAATTATGTGGGGAAAAGATAACTGATCATGATATGTTGGAGAAAACTTTCTCAACATTCCATGCCTCGAATGTGCTCCTGCAACAGTAGTATCGAGAAAAAGGATTTAAAAAATATTCTGAGTTAATTTCTTGCCTTCTTGTTGCTGAACGCAACAATGAGTTGCTTTTAAAGAATCACGAAGCGCGCCCAGCTGGCGCCGCCCTATTTCCTGAAGTAAATGCGGCAAATCATTACCCTAGAAGAGGTAAATGGCAAGGGTTTAACAACAAGAAAAATTATGGAAGAAAAAGGAATTATATTCAAAAGAGAAAATCTCACCAGAAGTGGGATAAAGAAAGAAATATCGGGCAGAATAAATCAAGAGAGGATAAGTGTTTCCGTTGTGGTGGAAAGGGCCATTGATCAGGTACCTGTCGTACCTCAAGGTACCTAGTTGATCTTTACCAGGCATCTTTGAAAAAGGATGATAAAGGAAAAGAAACAAATTTTGTTTCAAATGATGCTGAAAATTCCACCACTCATTATGATGTATCTGATTTCTTTGAGGATCCTGAAGGGAATATTGGTCATCTGATCAATGATGGAATAGTTTAATATGTGGGATTGTGAAGTATCTATGTAAATAAATAATGTAAAGAACTTATTGTTAAGTTTTATTTCCTATGTATTTAAGTTTCAAATGTGATGTATATAAATAATGAAATATTAATGTTTATGAATTTTGAAATCATTAAATATGTCATGTTTTAAAATAAAATTTTAGTATATGACATTATGTGCAGTGTTTCTTAGAAAAATAATTTCAATCAAGAATTCGATTTGACTGTGCATGTATTGCTACTCATTTTATTATTATTTATCTTTGAAGAAAATGGCAAGGATATGTAATGAAGATGTATGCCTTGCGGATAGTGCAAGTTCGCACACCATTCTCAAAAGTGATATATATTTTACCCATCTTGTGCCAAAAGAAGAATATGTTAATACTATTATTGGCTCAGGCAATGTGATAGAAGGCTCCAGAAGAGCTATAATTTTGTTTCCTGGAGGAACAAAATTCATAATAAATAATGCACTGTTGTCTACCAAGTCTCGAAGAAACTTGTTGAGCTTTAAAGATATTCGTCGAAATGGATATCATATTGAGACTATGAATGAGGGAAATCATGAGTATTTATGTATCACAACTCATGATTCAAATAAGAAAGTTATATTAGAAAAATTACCCTCACTTTCATCTGGGTTGTATTATACCAAGATTAGTGCAATTGAATCACATGCCATTGTAAACCAGAAGTTTACTAGCCCAAGTGAATTCATAACTTGGCATGATAGATTGGGTCATCCAGAAACAACCATGATGAGGAGAATTATTGAAAACTCTCATGGACATTCACTAAAGAACCAGAAGATTCTTAAATCTAGTGAATTTTGTTGTGCTGCATGTTCTCAAGGGAAGTTAATTTTAAGCCCATCACCAGTAAAGATTGGATTTGAGTCCCCTGAATTCCTAAAAAGGATTCAAGGTGATATATGTGGACCTATTCATCCACCATGTGGATCTTTTAGATATTTTATGGTCCTGAGAGACGCATCTTCGAGATGGTCACATGTTTGCTTATTGTCTTCTTGCAACCTGGCGTTTGTGAGATTATTGGCTCAAATTATTCGATTAAAAGCACAATTTCCAGAAAATTCAATCAAAGCAATTCGTCTTGATAATGCTGGTGAATTTACTTCCCAAGCTTTTGATGCTTATTGTATGGCTAATGGAATAAGTGTTGAACATCCAGTAGCTTATGTTCACACACAAAATGGGTTAGCAGAATCACTTATTAAACGCCTCCAATTAATTGCTAGACCCTTACTTATGAGAACAAATCTTCCAACCTCGGTTTGGGGGCATGCTATTTTACATGCCGCAGCACTTATTCGTTTGAGGCCAACGAGTTACCATCAGTTCTCTCCGCAATTAGCTTTTGGCCAGCAGCCAAATGTTTCCCATTTAAGAATATTTGGGTGTGCGATATATGTTCCCATTGCACCACCTAATCGCACCAAAATAGAACCCCAAAGAAAATTAGGGATATATGTTGGATATGATTCTCCCTCTATAGTGAGGTATCTTGAGATACAAACTGGAGATGTATTTAAAGCCCGGTTTGCGGATTGTCATTTTGATGAATCAAAATTTCCAACATTAGGGGGAGAGAATAAGCTTCCTGAAAAGGAACTTAATTGGAATGCATTATCGTTGATGCATTTAGATCCTCGATCAGGGCAATGTGAACTAGAAGTTCAAAAGATTATACATTTGCAAAGAATAGCAAATGAATTGCCTGATGCATTTTCTGATACAAAGAGGATAACCAAATCTTATATACCAGCGAAAAATGTCCCAATTCGAATTGATGTCCCAGTAGGACAAGTAGCCACCGAAGCAAATACACGCCAGAAGCGTAGCAGGCCTGTCGGTTCCAAAGACAAAAATCCTCGAAAAAGAAAAGAGGTAAATACGATTCCTGTTGAAAAAGACATAGTAGAGACACCTGCAGTTGTCCAAAATTCTAATATAACGCCAGAAGAAGTTCAGGTACCTAAAAATTGTGAAAATGACGAGATCTCGATAAATTATGTCTTTACAGGAGAGAAATGGGACCGAAATAAGACAATTGTCAATGAAATATTTGCATGTAATGTGGCATTAAATATCATGCATGAAAGTAAGGATCTTGAGCCAAGATCAGTCAAAGAATGTCGACAAAGGAATGATTGGCCAAAATGGGAAGAAGCCATGAAGGCTGAATTAGACTCACTTGTAAAGCGTGAAGTCTTTGGACTTGTAGTCCGTACACCTGAAGATGTAAAACCTGTTGGATACCGATGGGTATTTGTGAGAAAACGAAATTTACTTCTTCTTTATTTATTTATTTAGTTATTTTACATCAAATGGAAGTTATTATTTTTTAAGTTTCACTCTAATTGGACACCGCTGTACACAAATAGGCAGGTTTTCATTTCCACGGAGTAAAAGGGAACTCGAAACGTCAGCGTTTTCAGGATGCGTCGATCCACGTCAAGCATCTGAGATGGAGCTGGTGGACCCTACACTCCACGGGTTAATTGTGTAAAACAAGCATCAACCGGGGAGAGCGACCAGCAACGCCCGGTGATACGGTTTGTGATAGCGACGTGGTGAATGAAGTAATGAACTGGTAAATAAAATCACGCGCAGGGCAATTTCGTAATTATAATGAAGGCCTTTCACTTCCTAACAGACACACCAACACAAACTACACAAACACAACTCGTTACTACTCCTACTACTGACTCACATACGAAGAAAGAGGGAAAGAAAGAAGGAAAGAAAAAGATTAATTTAAAAAAAAAAAAAACAGAAAGAAACTTCCCCTATTCGGCTATTCCCCTCATTCGATACCCTCTTTCTAGTTTAGTCTTAACTAAACCACCGAACCCAACAACAATCCGTTTTCGGATGCTTTAGACCACAATGGATGATTCGGAGGTAAACCCTTTCGTCACCAACAACCGTGCATTTCATTCTTTTCTTATTGTTACTTTCTCTAACTGAATTTCTTTTTCACCTTGTTGGATGGAAATGGATTCTTTTTCTCTCTTTTTTGGTTGGGTTTATTTTGGGGGAATGGTTCAGTGGTGTTGATTCTCGCTGGGTTTTCTTTTAATTTTGGTGGTTGTTGTGATCAGAAATTGACGGCGTTGAAGAAGGCGTACGCCGATATAATACTGAACACGGCGAAGGAGGCCGCGGCGCGAATCATGGTGTCGGAGAGGAAGGCCATGCGGTTTCAGCAAGAGCTCCTTTCCACTAAGGAAGAGGCGCTTCAGATGCTTCTCAGACTCAAACAAATGCTTGATTCTAAGGTCTAAACAATTGGTATTTCATTTTTGGATTTTTGATTCTGTGCTTCTTGTTATCTGTGTGTTTTGATTGGCTTGCGTGTGTGTGCGTGCGCGCTTGATTTGGAGGATTGTGTTTGCGAGTGGGTTTTGTTTCGTTGGTTCTTTCTAGCTCGATTAAGAAAGTTTCTGTATGGTTTAGTTCTTGGATTGGATTGGATTGTTGAGTAATTGTTTGCACCCGTGTTTGTCGACTTCTCGAGGTACATTTGAATGGTAGTATGCACCCTTTGAATGCATGGGACATGAGAAAAAAAGGCTTGGCTGAAGTTGAATGACAAAGAAAATTGTCGTGTTGTTGGCATTCATTGCAAACACCTGAAATGTGGGTTGCCTTTGTGATGGTTATGCTTGAATGATGGTGGCATGTCATTTAAGTTTAACGGTTCTTCCATTGATTGAATTTCATCAATGTTTGGCATCTCAAACATTATTGGTCAAAGAAGCCTTCACTTTGCAGAATCATCACACTGTTCGTGTCTCTATTTGTTATAATTGGTTAATCACACTAACACTTACTGCATTCACTTATTTGGAATACGGGATTAGGCCTAACGAACTGGTACTAAGAATGGTAAGGATTGACTATATTTTGTTTGATCACATTCGTGGTGGTCACTAAACAGATGCAAACAATATACATTTTTGAAACTATATGATATATTTATAATTCAATGTGAGAGAGTTAAACTAGCATTTTTGCAGTTATCTAATTTTGCATCAGTTAATGCCGGTTTGGTCTCGGGAAGAAGCTGACTTTATTATGAGTGCAGGCTCTATAATAGCTGAACTATTTTATGTTTGTGCAATGTGCATTATAGGATTGTTCAAGAGTTGGAGAGTCATCACATAATGAAATGTATCTTGTATTTTCTTTCCAGTTTGAGCTAAAATACAGCTGTCTCGTGTCAAATGCAATTTGCTTTCAGCTTACTAGCATTGGAGTGCATACTTATGTTATCACATGTTCATAGCACAACATGTTGGCAGTAACTTGTATAGCTGAATCCAAGCAGTTTAGTCATCTGAGTTAAATCACCTCTAAGGGATTGTTTGTATTGGCAATTTCACAGGCTAAAGAAGCAGAGCTGACATCACAGACTCAGCAGAAGAAGATTGAAGAGCTTGAAGCTCAGCTTCAAGAAGCCGAGGAAATAGTCAGAGACCTAAGGGCCGAGCTGAGAGAAGTGCAGGATGAGCTGGAGAATGTGACCAAACACCAAATGCATCCCTCAGTTGAACAAAGCATAGACGGTGAAAATGAGGCTCAGGAGAGTCTTCCACAGGAGAACAGACTTAATCCTTATGATGCATCTGTCAATTCTGCTCCTGATTTACAGTTCGAATCGGCCTCAGTTTCTGATATTAGGAATCCAATTGTAAATGGAATAAATGCTGGAGGTAAATGCTGTGGGTCACATGATCATACAAACAACTGCTACATTAATAACCCCGATTTTGCATCCATAGTCATTAGGAGGAAAGAGCACGAGCTTTACAGAAATGGGTGCACACAGAGAGTACGGGCATTTGAAAGGAGCCTCTTTGATGGAAATATGTCAGCTTCAGAAAATTTGGATAGTCTGCCCGCTGAAACTTCAGTAAGAGTGCACGAAGAAGCTAAACTGATGCCTGTGGCAATTGATGCCAAAGCTGATAATATTTCAGAGCAAGCGAAGCCAGATGAATCTAAAGTGGTGGAAGAAAATGCTGGCCTTGTTGAAATCCCTGTGCATAGGAAGAAAAGAAGATACGGTAGACATGCGAGTCTTCTATATGGTAGAAAGATGAGTCTTCAATATGGTTTGTATTCTGACAAGATTGAAGAAACAAATAAAGCATCAGATCTTTTTCATGCCAATGGTTCTCCATGTGTATTGGATAAAAATGACCTCTCAACGGTGAAACCTTCTATTTTGAATGAAAATGAATCTCGGAAGGATCTTACATCTCCTCCTGTCACTAAAGTGCCCACAAATGCGAATGGCACAGTTGAGAAATCAGGATCTCATAATGATACTGAAAAGGGAGAAGTATTTCTTAAAGCTTGCAATGGTCTGAACAGAATTAAAGATGATAAGGAATTGTTGGATAAATCAGACTTGACAAGAGAAGAGAGTTTGTCCACAAAATGCTTGGAGGTTCCAGCATGTGGGGCAGATGGTGAGGCCCCTAATGGATCACCAGATAAGCTAGATGCGAAGGTTTCTGATTTAGATGAAAAAGTATCTTGTCCATCTTCAAATGATAAGTTTCTCAAGTACACATTCCGGAGAAAACGCAAGAAGGAGTCTGTTGGCACCCCTGATGTTGATTGCTCTCCTGAAAATGGCAGTTTAAAACAAAAGTGTGTAGAGAAGCAAAATGGTAATGCAGAGCCTCAGAAGTCTTGCACAATGACTGAATCATCTCGGGATAGCAGGCGATTAGCACAGGTTGCTCGACAGGTTGGTTAATTGTTGTTTATTTCTCCGTTTTCGGCAATGCTCATTCAAATAAATTGTCTTCTACATTTGAGGTAGTTTTAGTAAAATGTCAAACAAACTTTACTGCGTAGTTGCATTTGGTTGGATGATTGTACTAAAAAGCTACAGTATATCGAAATTAAATCCATAACATATTGCTGTGAAAAAAATGCAGTAGCAAACTAGTCACCATGGTTTTGAACTTGTTTTTCTTCACTATTATCATGTGAATAAAACATTATTGTGCTTTTGCATTTCTTACTTACATAATTTCAAGTGTGTCTGTGTGGGTATATGGATATTCCCAAAGGATTAGAATAACTATTTTAGTTAGT
Organism: Arachis ipaensis; assembly: GCF_000816755.2. Classification (NCBI taxonomy): domain Eukaryota; kingdom Viridiplantae; phylum Streptophyta; class Magnoliopsida; order Fabales; family Fabaceae; genus Arachis; species Arachis ipaensis. Next base: position 106,738,204 of record NC_029785.2, on the reverse strand, counting down.
CTATTAATTGACATTTGAAGAATTTCATTGTTTGAAACAATCTTCAGTATATATATATATATCAATCCAAGTTGAGAAAAAGACTTGTCGGTCTTTGTAGTTATTAGCTGCATCAAACATAAAAAAGGTTCTCATTTTAGCATTAAGACAGAATAGATTTATGAAGCTCGGTTATGTTTCTTTTGTTCGGTGAAGAAAGAATGAACTCATAAGTCGATGAGCATAACGCATTCAAGTCCCATTTGAACCCACCGATGAATTCCCCACTATTCCGAGAAACCTTCCCACTCTTGCTTTCACTGGCCACCCGTGTCATCTTTCAGGGGTATTCCCCTAAGACAAACTGTCTTCTATGAAAAGTAAACATGAATCACTGTTTCATCATATGGAATATTTTTAAAAACATGATGATAGAGTCTTTCTATAAGCAAATCTCACCCAAAGACCATTTCTTGATTTCCAGGTTTTTGCTGTAGCAAAAAATTTTCCTTAGTGGAAATGCAGATCTTTGATATTGGGTTGTTCATTCTTAGGACAAGGTGTTGCTTAATCACATTTGTTTCTATTTATGATACTTTGTGCAATCTATCGCATCTTTTATGTTCTATCGCATCTTTTATGTTAAATTAAGCCTTCTACGGATATGCAAACTGTTTTTGACCCTAGTATAGGTAATTGTTTCTAAATATGATGCTTAGTTTGTGCAATATATTGCATATACACCCTACTTATACTTTCCATGCAATTATCAGACAGTTAAAACATCAATTTTGCATAGAATGACTAATACCGATGCCATATGATACTTCTCAGCAGCTTTGTT
>NC_029785.2:106689680-106737324 GCF_000816755.2 Arachis ipaensis | reverse complement strand
GTGTTTTGGGGGCATTTGCACCCACAAAGGTTTTGTAATTTGGTGTAAATTACAACGATAGGTATAGTTTGCCCCCAATATTTATTTTGACTCCACAATAAAGATAAAATTAAGTTTAACCCTTAAAATACCTAAAGAAAACTTGTTTATTATATCCTTTTGTCATCTTTTCCTCCCATAACCAAAATTTTCTGAATAAGCAGGGTTTGATTTCCTGTAAAATGTGTGCTTTGTTGAATGCAAGCTGAGTTCTACTGATTGGTTATTCTTGTGTATCTTAAAACATCCTCTTGTGAGGTTTGCTTTAAATTGCAAGCATCGATTTACCAACAGAAATGCTATGTCTTGTTTCCATGAATTCGGCATTGCTTTTTGTGTGTTTTCAATATTTTTACTTTAAAATGCAGTACATATACTAGCATATTTTTTTTATGAGAAATGTTATTAGGTGGCCAACATTTTTTATCAATATTACCCAACACTTTGGGTCAACATCTTATTTTTATACTATTAGAATTTAGGGTTTAGGATTCAGAATTTAGTCTTTAGTGTTTAGATTAGAGTTGGCCAATAATGATAAATTTTGTTAGTCATATGGTATCGTTCTTTTTTTTTTTTAAATTGAAGTGTCGTTGCCTTCTCTATTCTTTTAAGTGCGCTGACTTGAATTGCATTGTGTTCCCTAAACTAAACCAAATTTTGCAACTTTTGCACTTCATTTTCTTTTTCCCGGTTCAATTTAAAGCATCTGGTTTTTACCATTTTGCTCGAGGCTAGATCATAAGCATGCATTGACTTCTTGCCCTTAATATTTTTTTCCCAGCAAGTATTTCTTATGATGGATTCTGTATTTTGTAGAAGCATGCTTCTCCCTTACTTTGAACTAGTTTATTCTAACTGCTAAAGGAAGGATTGAAAATAAATAAAGGGAATGGCAGGCATTAATATATTTCAGCAATTAGAAAGATGTTCTTGTAATATGAAACTAAAGAGAAAAGAAACTAACATGTTCATTCAATTTCATTTGCAGCTCATATCTTTGTCCGAGAAGAAATGGTGGCAGTAGCCGGTAGGGAACCGTCTAATGCTATGATGAAGCGAAAGAGCTGAAAGAAAGCAGTCCAATGCGCTTTTGTTTCTATGAGGATGATGCTTTACGTTTGGTAGAGCTGTGGAATGTGTTTATAAAATTTTATATAACATGTATTACTATAATATATCTACGTTGTTATCATCCGTAGCTTAGATTATATTATTATTATATAAAAAACATAGATTTATCATTTATGTATGTTGTTGCTGCCCTTTTTTACGGGGGCCATTTCGCAATAGAAATTTTGCTGATTATAAAATTTTATATTCCCGCTGATGGTGTTTGCTTGTTCATAATTGTTTTTTCGTTATTAAGTAACCATCTGAGCTTCGAAAGATGATGATTTTGATAAAATAAATCTCAAAAATATAAATAACAAATTTTTTTTAAAGATATGTTCTATTTGACAAATTTAACTAAGATTGCGTTTTGTGCTGAAAACAGGACAAAATAAGACACAAAAGACAGAGATATAAAAAAGAGTGTTTTTATATTTTGTTAATTTGTTTGGTAATAAAGAATAAATTAGAATCAATTATAAAATTCAATTTATTCTCTTTTTTTATTTAAAAATTTTGAAAAAAATATGATAATAAAAAATATAATTATAAAAAATTAATAAAAATAATTAAAGAAAAAATAAAAAATAAGTTATGTTTTTTGTGTCTTTTTTGTTAATTCAGTGTCTTTAAATATAATATCTCTAACCATTATGTTAAACATGATTTTATGTTCTTTTTATAGACACAAAATACACTAATTCAGTATCTTTAGACATAACATCTCTGTTCATATCTCATCTGTTAAATATGATTTTATATTTCAGTATCTCTGTCTTAGTGTCCCGTATCCGTAAACAAACACAGTCTAAATATTTAGTAATTTATTTACTTATATATGTTTGGTTCATCTTATCAGATAAAAAAATATCTTTACTAGTTCATTTTGTAATTTGTATTTTTTTTGTCAAAAATCTTAATCTTTTGATATGTAAAATAGTTATTTATTTTTTTTGTTTATCGATAAATAACTACTTTTATTTTAGATAAAGTATTATTTTAGTCTCTAATATTTGAGTTAAGTTCTATTTTCATTCCTAATGTTTGAAACATCATATTTTTATCCCAAATATCTTATTTCATCTTATTTTAGTATATTAGTCAATTTTTTTTTTAAAATATCCTTTTCTTTGTTATAGTTTTCTTCTAGATTAACAAAAATTGAAATTGTTATAATTACGATGGTAGTTGTTGTGATTTGAGAATAATAATGACATGATGTCCTAATGTCCAACAATCTATATTGCTTGCCGGAGAGTGGAGAAATGTAAAACCCATAAAATTAATAAATAATTAGTCAATAAATTAATAATTAATTAAAAAATTAAAAAATTAAATTTTATAATTTAAAGAGGTAGAAATAATTAAAATACGAATTTTGACACTAATTTTAAAAATTTTAACCCCAAATTAAGTCAAACGAACCAAACCAATTAAACCGAATCCGTATTAGGCCCAACGCTCGCCCAATTACCACCTTAGCTAAGCTTTAGCTCTCTTCCCTTGGAAAGAAGGGTTTCACGCTGGGAAACATTTGGGAAGCAAGAACAAAGAACGCCACATATGTTATTATTCACTTTGATATTCAATCTCATATAACTTTTAATCCGGAATTCCGATTAATGAGCTGTTAGCGGTCACGAGTTTATTTAAGAATTCTCTACAAAATTCATTAAACATTGTGGTAAGAAAATCTCTGTACACACTCAATATCTCCTCTCCTTAGTTTCGAATATATATGGGGTTTGGAATTGAGGATTTTGTGATTTTGATATTTTAGGATTGAATTAACTAGCAGAAATTGTTGGGTCTTGTTCATTTGAGCCGTGGATAAGGTAAGGAACTCCTATTTCTTGGTAAATTTTCAATTTAGTGAACTCTGTTGATGATAGTGATAATATGTGATATTAGATTGAAATTGGTAATTGGTTGAAGTCAAGTTGGTGAAGTAGAGTAAGTGATGCGGGTTTGAGCTTTATTGAATTGAGATTTTAAGGAATTGGAGCTTGTGGTGGAGAAGATTTTGGTGTTCTGAGTTTAAAGAGGAATTAGTCAAGGTATGGTTTTGGTTTTTCGTAGATAATATATAATGTTTTGTGAAAATATAGGCTAGATGACTATAGGATAAGTTGTATGATATGGAAGGTTGAGGTTTAATGACTTGTTGTTAGAAATTGTTGAGTGGGTGGTTAAAATGCATGATGATTGATTATTAATGATTGTGAATAATGATGATGAGAATGATTGATGATTGATGATTGATGAATGATGTTGAATTATAGTGATGAGCTTTGAAATGAATAATGAATGTGATAAATACTATTGATAGTAAGTGATGATGAGGATAGGTTGTGGAGATTTGTTGAATATATATATATATATATTAGTGCTGTTTTGATGATGAGTTATGAGTTTGAAATGAGGAATTGAAAAGAATAGGGGTTTTTTGAAGATTTTGATAAAAAAAATTGATTTTTGACCGAACTTTGACGGACTATAACTCGGCTTTCGGACCCCTAAACTTTTCCAAACTTATCTTAAATGAAAATTTGGTTCGTGAAGTTTACGCCGTTCGAAGAATGGACCAAAAATGATTTTTAACGAAAACTTTATACTGATAGAAAGTTTGGTATGTAAAAGGGAATTCTGCAGAATTTAACAGCTTTTTAATAATTTTGGAGGACTCGTGTACGCGAGTACACACGCGACGTGGCCATGTGCTTCTGTCCAGGGGGGCTCGCGTACGCGGACAGTGGTCGCGTACGTGAGCAGGGTAAAATGCACCCCTGCGTATGCGAGATCAGGCATGCGTACGTGACCCTATTTTCAGCAACATGGTATTTTTGTGAATTTAAACATAATTTTCAAACTTCTAAACCTCTATCCTTACTCTTTAAGACCCTAAAACTTAGTTTTAATCATAATGAAGGAGTTGAACCTTGAAGGGTTGGTAATTTAGAAGTGATGGAAGTTGTGAAGTAATGAGTTATGACTGAGAAGTGCGGAGTTGCTGAGTATATGATGGATACTAGCTATTATGAATAAGAATAATTGAACTTGATTTGAAAATTATTTTGTGGAGATCGTGGTTATTTACCACCCACCAGATTTTAAAGAAAATTATTTTGTGGGGATCGAGGTGGTTTACCGCTCACCAGGTGAGGATCGTGGTACTGTATCACTCACCAGTTTTCAAGAGGATGATGTCTGGGTTAGCTACCGGACATGTCGAGTTAGCTTTATAACCGACAGATGAGACTCATCAGCCATAGGGCAGGCATACATCATATGCATCTGTGTGTTTTGTTTGATTGTGCATTAATTGGGTTCGCCTATGTGATTATTATGCTTACCTGTGATGCGTGAGCATCTTCTCTTTATTTTCTTGTTATTTTGGATATGAATTTATTGAGTTTTGTTGAGTTTTTAGTGTTTGAAACCTATTTAGATGCTACTTTGAGGCGCATTGTGGTTTTATTTATTTCAAAAAAAATCCGAGCAAGTTTGGCAGAGTTCGTGCATAAGAAAAAGGAAGAAATTTGTTGTTGCCAAGATGGCACTAAATGACACTACCGGACGTTTAGCGCCTGACGCCTCGTACCGTGTGCAAGCTCTCTGCTAAGCTGGCATTAAACGCTGCTGATGGCATTTAGCGTGGGAGACATCGTAATTCGTGCCCAGAATCAGAAGTTGTCGGCGCTAAATGCCGAATCTGGAGTTTAGCGCTGAGAAGACAGAAACTTCACTGTCCCAGGGGCGCTAAACGCCGAAACTGGCATTTAGCGCCAGTAATGGGGAATTGAACATTGATGAAGGCTCCTTTGGACGAAGATTTGGTAATAATTTATTTTATTTATTCTCCCTTAGTTTTTTCTATTTACAAACATAATCTTTTAGGCTTTAGACATTATTATTCTATTTTATTTTCAAATCAGATTAGGTTAGATATAAAAGGAAAAAGATTTAGCCCTTCGGACTAGACCTTCTCTCTCTACCTCATTCTAGTTTTCACAGATTTTGGAACCCTAGTTTTTCTCTGAGTCATGAGTAACTAAACATCTCCTGTTAAGGTTAGGAGCTCTGTTTATTCTATGGATTAATACTATTGTCATTCTATTTTAATTAATGTATTGATTTAAATTCAAGGATTACTTTCGTTCTTCATCTTATGAATTTGAGTGTATTAGAAGATAACTCTTATTCTACATGAATTCTTGTTGATTCTTGAAATAGTTAAATCACCTGAATAATAGCTTGAAAGTGAATTCCTCCTAAACCACTAGTTTCTTGGACTTAACGAGATACATGATATATAATCCTCTTATAACCGGGTAATTAAGGTTTTTGTGGCTAATAAACTAGAATTGGACTTGAACCTTTAATCGAAATTAAGTGACCAAGGAATTGGCAGTTAACTAGGTTAGAATAGACTAAATTACTAAGGAATTAGGGTTTAGTCAGTTACAGTTTGCCATGAATTGAATCTTGCATGATTAAAATAGTTAATAAGAAATAGAAATCCAAAAAGTAAACAACTCTGAAACTTTAAATATTCTCTCATATAGCTTTCACACCAAATTTACTGTTTGCCTTCTAATTTCCTGATTTACGGTTTAATGCAATTGAAATCCTAAAATACCATTTTCTGCTTGTCACTCAACTATTGTTGCTTGGTCCATCAATCCTCGTGGGATCGACCGTCACTCACCTGAGGTATTACTTGGTATGACCTAGTGCACTTGCTAGTTAGTTTGTGGACATTCGAATTCTGCACCAAGTTTTTGGCGCCGTTGCCGGAGATTGACTATGATTGACAACTACTGGTTGTTTGATTTCTTAGATTAGACATTTTTGCTTTAATTTCATTTAATTTATTTCTTTTAAATTTTCAAAAATTTGGCTTTCTTTTATTTAAAAATTTTTCTCGTAATTTTTGAAATTAAGTTTGGTGTCCCCTTAGTTGTTTTATTTCTCCTAGTTATTAATTTTTGTTTAGTTCGAATTTTATATCCCTTTTTGCTAATTAGTTGTTTGAATTTCCTGTTTAATTTATTTAGTTGCTTTGTTTTACTTCTTTTACACAAGATACCTCACCGGAAATTCTCTAGACTTTGACATAGAGATTTCCACTTTTTCTTTGTTTTCTGTTGTTTATGAGTAGGAACAGGAACAAAAAACCTCCTCTAGAGTTTGATCCTGAGATTGAAAGGACCTTGAGGCGGCATTTACAACAAGCTAGAGCTTACAAATCCGGCGAGAGTCTCAAGGATAATTTTGAGAAAGAAGATGAAGAGTCCACTATGGAGGTCAACAATAATAATACTGCGGTTATTGCCAATATTGTTAATCCTCCTAATATGCCTACATAAGCTAGGAGAACACTTGGATCATACACAGCTCCTAGCCCTGATCTCTATGGGAATAGCATTGTTGTATCCCAGTTGCTGCTAACAACTTTGAGCTAAAGCCTCAGTTGATCTCTCTGATGCAACAGAATTGCCAGTTTTACGGACTCCTACAGGAAGACCCAAACCTGTTTATTTCTAATTTTCTGCAGATCTGTGATACTGTGAAGTCTAATGGAGTCCATTTTGATGTCTACAAGCTACTTCTCTTCCCATTTGCTGTACGGGACCGAGCTAAACAGTGGCTTGACACTCAGCCCAATGAGAGCTTAGACACTTGGGATAAGGTGGTCAACAGGTTTATGACCAAGTTCTTTCCACCCTAGAAGCTAATTAAGCTGAGGACGGACATTCAGACCTTCAAGCAGAGAGAGGGAGAGTCTCTCTATGAAGTCTGGAAAAGGTACAAGTTGATGCTCAAAAAGTGTCCTCCTGATATGTTCTCAGACTGGATTCAGTTGTAGATATTCTATGATGGAGTCTCTGAGATCGCCAGAATGTCTCTAGATAACTCTGCAGGTGGTTCCATTCACATGAAAAAGACTCCTAAAGATATCCTTGAATTAATTGAGATGGTTGCCAACAACCAATATCTATAGTTTTTTGAGAGGACCTCTGTGAAAAAAGGTGTTATGGAGTTGGATGCCTTGGATGTAATTCTTTCTCAGAACAAGGCTATGTCTCAATAAATTAGTGCTATTACTCAACACATGAGTGGAATACAACTCTTAGCAGTTACTACACAAGACATTTCTTATGACATGAGTGGTGACTTCCCTCAATGTGAGAGCTCTGAGTTCGGCCAGCACTCCCCTGAGCAAGTTAATTACATGGGCGATTCCTCTATAAATCCCACCAATGATTCATATTCCAATACTTTTAATCTGGGATAGAGGAATCACCCTAATTTTGGGTGGAAAAATCAACAGCAAAGGAAACAAAATTTTAACAACAATTCTCGGGGCAATCTCAATCAGAACAACTTCAATAAGCGTCAGTTTCAGCCCTTTCAACCACAACAAGTATCTTCTCAACCTCAGAAGACAATTGACTTGGAGTCTTTAGTTGCAAGTTTTATGCAGGAAAAAAGAGCTTCATTCAGGAACCTAGAAATTCAAGTGGGCCAGTTGAGAAACCAAATATCTGAGAGACCTCCCAATACTCTTCCTAGTGACATAGTGCCTAACCCAAAGGAAGAGTGCAAGGCCATCCATTTGAGAAGTGGTAAGGTAACAGGTTTAGAGGCTAAGGGTAATGAGGGCCGGTTGAAAAGGAAGTTCCAAAGAAGAAAGTTGAAGATGTAGAACACGCCCACCTAGACACCCGGATAACCCTTTTCCAATCACTCTTGACATGCATCCAGCGTTGCCACATGCACTCGAGTACAAGTCTAAGATGCCTTATCCTCAAAGGCTTCAGAAGGACTCTAAGGACAAGAAATTTTCTAGATTTTTAGAGATCTTCAAGAAGCTTTAGATCAACATCCCTTCTTCTAGGGTTCTTCACATTCTTAGATTTTTAGTTTTATGCTTTTGGGTTAGATCTTGAGAGAGTTACTACCTTTGATTGAAGTTTCTATCGCTACAGTTTGCTTTCTTATTTCCTTACCCTTTTACTTTCCATTCAATTCGTTCAGAGTTACATATGGATACCTTTAATTTTGGAAAATATTAATGCAAAAGTTATTTTTACATTTAATTTCATTATTTGTTTGATTATCATCTCCCCTTAATTTATTAGTTCAAAAATTACTTTTACTAAATTAATTTTAATTACCATGTCTCCTTTCTACTCCCTTTACATGTCTGCGAAAATGACACTTATGTCAATAGAGTAGACTCCCAACTTGACTTTGGAGTTGATTAATAGGAGACCCTTGAGTTAGAATACTCAAGTGTTAAATTATAATTGGAAGTTGTTGGCTGACTCTCTAGTCACTAACTCTAATCCTTCCCTAGGAAGGGATTAGGACTTATGAATCAGAGTTAGTTAGTTACTTGACTTTCCTTTATTAAGTAAGGGATAACTAAGTAGAAGTAACAACCTCTTACTATTATACTTGGGAAAATTCAACAAGGATAGAAATTCTGATTAATCTTCTCCTAGTCAAGGATTTTTATTTCAAATATATAAAACCTCTTGTTAACGTTTATTGCTTTAATTGATAAACATTTTATTTTTCTAATTCCCAACTCTAAAACTTCTCTGAAAATTCCTAATCAATAAATTGCACTCTTATGTCAACTCGTTGGGAGACGACCTGGGAATTCTACTCCCAGTATTTTATTCTTAAAATTGTGACAACTCTTTTTAAATTGATAAACGGAATTTTCGTCGGTTAAGAACTGTACTTGTAATGCTGTTTTCATTATAAATTCTTAATCGGCAATTTTCTGTCCGTCAATTTTTGGTGCCGTTGCTGGGGAGTTGCAATAGTGTGCTAAATTATTGGTTGGTGTAAATATTTTTATATTTACATATTTGTATTTTTATTCTGTTTTTAGTTGTATGTTTTTTATTATTAGTAGTTTATAGTTTAATTTTCTTAATATATTTTATTTTATTTCCATGAGCTGTATGTTTCGTTCATTGAATGACGCGTTCACTACCAGATCCGAGCTTAGCCACATTTGATCCTGAGATCGAAAAAACCATTTCACGTATTAGGCGAGCTCAGCGTCGGTTAGCCTCTGAGGGTGGTGAAGTGGTTTCTACCAATTCACCAGTCTTATCTGAGGGCGAATCTGAAGCGTTATTTGAGGAAGAAACAAGCTCCTCTTCTACTGATTATGTTGATTTATGCGCAGGTAATATGGCGGAGCCCAGAAGGATTGCTCTTCAGGAAGCAGGAGCTCCGGACTTTACACTGCAACCATACCAAGCGCGTCATCCGAATTTAGCTGTGGATTTTGAACTGAAGACTGCGCTAATCAATCTATTGCCTAAGTTTCATGGCTTGCCTGCTCAAGAGCCTATCAAGCACCTTAGGGATTTTCAGACGACCTGCTCAACTACTAGGCGTCATGATGCGGATGAGGCTACTATTTGGTTATATGCATTCGCATTCTCTCTTGAGGGAAAGGCAAGGGAGTGGTTCTACACTCAACCTGAAGAAGTTGTTACTAATTGGGATCTACTCAGAAGGGAATTTCTCGATAAGTTCTTTCCAGCTGAAGTTACAGATAGACTAAGGAAAGAAATCTCCTACATTATCCAAGGCGAATCAGAGACTCTTTATGAGTATTGGGAACACTTCAGGAATCTCCTAGACTCGTGTCCTCATCACAAGATTGATCAGTTGGTGTTGATTAGCTATTTCTGCCAAGGCATGAAGCCTCAAGACAAGACTATATTAGATGCTGCGAGTAATGGCTCTCTGACTAAGTACAAGACGGCGACAGAAGCGTGGCAACTGATCACCGATCTAGTTGAGTCTACCCGAAATGCAAGGCATAGGAATAACCATCCCAAGGTTATTGCGGAAGTTTCCTCTAGTAGTGAGACAGCTGCTCTCACAAAGACTCTGAAAGAGATGACCAATATACTGAAGCAGCTCTAGCTGAATCAACAACAACCTCAACCTCCTCCACAACAACAGTGTCAACAGTTGGTTCCTCAGAGAGTGTGTGGAATATGTGCCTGCTATTTCCATTACACTGATGAATATCCACAACTCCAACAAGAAGACAATACCTTGGCGGCTACCAATAACTATTACAACCGTCCAAATCAAGGGTACTATCAACAAGGCGGTAATCATAACCAAGGTGGGAGCTACAAACAAGGTTGGCAAGATAACTCCAACCAGGGATGGAGAGATAATTCCAACCAAGGGTGGAGAGACAATTCCAACTAAGGATGGAGGGACAACTACAACCAAGGAGGCAGAGACAACGGTGGAAATAAGAGATGGAACAACAACAACAGCTATCAGTAGAACTGGTATCAACAGAACCCCCCATACCAACAGCAGAACTAAAGCCAGACTTACCGAGCACCTCACCAAATGAAAGCCCAAGCACCACAGAACAACCAACTACAAGCCCCTTAGATTACTTACCCACCTCCCTCCTCTAATGATGAGATGTTTCGCTCTATTGTACAAGGACAAAAAGACCTTCAGAATACACTTACCTCTAGCATCACTGGTCTTACCTCCACTTTACAAGCTCTCATCTCCCGGATGGAACCACTTTCTACCCCCAACAATCAACCTTCAAGCTCTAATGCACTTCCCTCTCAACCTTTACCCAACCCCAAAGGTGGAATTAATGCCATCACTTTGAGGTCCAGAACCACACTGTAAGAGAGGAGTCCTGAGGAGCCAAGCTCACACGAAGACATTCAAGTGGAAGATATTGTTGAGGTAGAAGATGTTGAAGAAGAAGAGGAAGCACAGGATGCGGTTGAAGAAGAAGAGGTTCAACCAAGGAATGGAGCACTTAAGGAAGATGATGCTGTGAGAGAAGCCATTCCCATTCCCTTTCCACACCTTGCTAGGAAACCCAGAAAGCAAATGGAGCTAGACCCCAAGATGGTAGAGATCTTCAAAAAGGTTGAGGTAACTATTCTCCTTTTTGATGCTATTCGCCAGGTACCTAAGTATGCTAAGTTTCTAAAAGATTTACGCATGAATAAAGAAAAAATACATGATCTAGAAACTATTCCACTAGGTAGCTCTATTTCTTCTTTAATGGGTGTCATACCGGAGAAATGTGGTGATCCGGGTCCATGCATGGTTACTATTACTATAGAGGGTGTACAATTTTTTGATTGCATATGTGATTTAGGTGCATGTGTTAGTATTATTGCCTTGGAATTGCTGAAGATGTGCTGGTGAGCATTAAGGGGTTGACATTCCCTATTGACTTCTACATGCCCCCTAATGATTCAGGAAGACCATCATCCATCCTGCTTGGAAGGCCATTTCTGAAGACTTCGCAGTTCAAATTAGATGCCTTCTCAGGAACTTACTCTTTTGAGATAGATGGCAGAGTAGTGAGCTTCAACCTGGATAAAGCTATGAAGCACCTTCCAGAAGATCACTCCATCTTCTAGTGCGATATAATTGATGGGACAGTGGCTGAAGTTTACCAAGAAGAAGTAGAAGAGATGCACATGGAGCAAGGTGCAAGTGTAGGGACACCCTCTGAGCCTACTGAAGATAACTTGTCCCCACCAATGGCTCCAGCTTCATGAAGATACCTTGCCATCACCAATGGCTCCAGATGATCAAGTGCCCAGCCATGAGCTAAAAATGGAGTTGAAGCCCCTTCCACCCCACCTCAAGTATGCTTATCTTGAGGATAATCAGAAACTCCCAGTTATTATTGCACATGAACTCACTTCCCAATAAGAGGAGCAGTTGCTTAGTGTGCTCAGAAGACACAAGAAAGCTATTGGGTGGAGCTTGGCGGATATAGTAGGCACTAGCCCTCAAGTCTGTGAGCACCGCAAATTTTTAGAAGAGGAAGCAAGGCCTGTCCGTCAACCTCAAAGGTGGTTGAATCCCACCATTTTAGAAGTTCTCAAGAAGGAAGTGACCAGACTGCTTGAAGCTGACATCATCTATCCAATCTCGGATAGTGAATAGGTTAGCCCAGTACAGGTGGTACCAAAGAAGTCTGGCGTCACAACAGTGAAGAATGAGCTTGGAGAACTCATGGCAACTAGAGTGCAGAACTCCTGGAGAGTGTGCATTGATTATAGGCGCCTCAACCAGGCTACTCGTAAGGATCACTACCTGTTACCATTCATCGATCAAATGCTTGATCGCCTGTCAGGTAAATCACACTACTGTTTTCTAGATGGTTACACTGGCTATTTTCAAATTCATATAACTCCTGAAGATCAGGAGAAAACTACTTTTACATGTCCCTTTGAAACGTTTGCATATAAGAGAATGCCTTTTGGCTTATGTAATGCACCGGTCACGTTTCAAAGATGCATGATGAGTATTTTCTCAAATCTTTATGAGAGCTGTATGGAAGTTTTTATGGATGACTTTAGTGTGTATGGTGATTCATTTGACCTTTGCTTGGATAGTTTAGCTAGAGTATTAGAAAGGTGTGTTATGTCAAACCTTGTACTGAATTTTAAAAAATGTCATTTTATGGAAAAACAAGGTATTGTTCTAGGACATGTTGTTTCTAATACTAGTATTTCTATTGATCCAGCAAAGGTAGAAGTTATTTCTGGTTTACCTTACCCCTCCTCCGTGAGGGAAGTCCGTTCGTTTCTTGGTCATGCAGGTTTCTACCGGCAATTTATCAAGGACTTCAGTAAGGTAGCATTGCCTTTATCCCGACTGCTGCAGAAGGACGTTGAGTTCGAGCTGAGTGAGGACTGCATGGAAGCATTTGATAAGTTGAAGATTGCATTGAATCAAGCTCCGATTATGAGAGGGCCCGAGTAGAGTCAGCCATTTGAGATAATGTGTAACGTCTCCAACCATGCAGTAGGAGCGGCGCTGGCTCAGCACGAAGGTAAGAACCCTTATATAATTGCTTATGCTTCTAAGACTTTAGACGCTGCTCAGTCTAATTATACTACCACTGAGAAAGAGCGTTTAGCTATTGTTTTTGCTCTGGATAAATTCCGAGCCTACTTACTTGGTACTAAGGTGGTAGTATATTCAGACCATGCAGCTCTAAAATATTTGTTAGCTAAAAAAGAGTCTAAACCAAGGTTAATTCGTTGGATATTGTTGCTGCAAGAATTTGATTTAGAAATCAAAGATAGGAGTGGTTCCCAAAATTTAGTGGCGGACCACTTGAGTCGCCTAGAGCACATTAAGAGTGACTCCACTCATATCAATGATGCTTTTCCATTTGATAGCCTACACGCAATATCTGAGGTGGTTCTTTAGTATGCACCTATAGCTAATTATTTGGTTAGTCGTACCTTTCCTCCTAATTTTACTAAGCATCAAAGGGACAAGCTTAAAAGCGAGTCCAAATATTATATATGGGATGACCCATATTTATAGAGATGTGGTGCTGACTAAATAATTAGGTGTGTGCCACAATTGGAATTCCAGTCAATTTTAGAGGCCTGTCACTCTTCTGAGAGTAGTGGACATTTTGGCCCTCAAAGAACAACTGCTTTCTGTGAATCTTTCTCCCCATGCCAAAGGTTTGGGAATATATCCAAGAGGGATGAGATGCCCCAACAACTTATGTTATTCTGTGAAATTTTTGATATTTGGGGTATTGACTTCATGGGTCCATTTCCAAACTCTAGTGGTTTCTTATATATATTGTTAGCTATTGATTATGTTTCGAAATGGGTGGAAGCAATTCCGACCCGTACTGATGATGCTAACATTGTTGTCTCTTTTGTTCGAAATAATATTATCTGTCGCTTTGGATCACCACGAGTGATAAACAACTATTTTATGGTTTATCTTGTGTTTAATTGAGTGGTTTCATCAAGCCTTTACCCACTTATTCATATGATTTGCATGATTTTATAATTCCTTCCTAGTATTATTTTACGATTGAAAACTTGCTTCCTAGAGATCTTTAATTAGTATATTTTAATTCTCCTTTATACCATTCGATGCCGTGATCTGTGTGTTAAGTGTTTCAGGCTTTATAGGGCAGGAATGGCTTAGAGAATGGAGAGGAAGCTTGCAAAAATGGAAGGAACACAAGAAACTAAGGAGATGACCAGCGAGCACCGACGCGCACGCATGGCTCACGCGAGCGCGCGGAATGGAGAAATTTACAGCGACGAGTGCGCGTGCCTGACGCGTACGCGTGGATTGGAGTCTGCACAAAAGACGCGCACGCGTGGACGACGCGTATGCGTGACAAGGAAATTCGCCAAATGACGCGCACGCGTGACTGGCGTGTACGCGTGACCTGCACGATCTGCAGAATTAACAGAAAACGTTGGGGGCAATTTCGGACCGAGTTTTGACCCAGTTTTCGGCTCGGAAACACAAAATAAAGCCAAGGAACATGCAGAGACTCAAGAGACACATTCACATATTCTCATTAGGATAGTTTTAGGTTTTTAGATCTGAATCTAGAGAGAGAATTACTCTTCCTCTAGTTTTTCTTTACATTCATAGTTTATTAGTTTTATGCTTTTACTTTTGGATATTGAAGAGTCATCACCTCCGTTGAAGATACTATTCTAGTTTGTTTTCTTACTCTTTTATTTATTTATTCAATATTCTTAATTCTTGTTTAGAGTGGTAATTGGATTATTTTCATGGATTGTTAATGCAAAGGATTACTTTTATTCTTAATTAATTTAAATCTCTATTTTATTTAAATTATTATGTCTCTTTTCTATTCCAAACTCCCAATAACAAAGATGGTATCCATGTCAATAGAGTAGATTCCCTACTTGACATGGGGGTTGATTAGGAGGAGACACTTGAGTTGAAATGCTCAAGTGGTTAGTTAAATTGGAAGTTGTTGGCTAATTCTGTATTTACTAATGCTAGACCTTCCTAAGAGAGAGGACTAGGATTTGCGAATAAGAATTAGCTCAAATAACTTGACTTTTCTTTATTTAGTAAGGGTTAACTAAGTGAAAATAACAACCTCTTTATACTACACTTGAGAAAATTCCAACAAGGATAGAAATTCCAATTAATCATTTTCCCAGTCAAGGCTTTTTAATTAGAATATATATTTCTCTTTTAATTTATAATTATTTATTTTTTGTCTTTCAACACTCAAAATTCTCGAAAAACTCCTGATTAATAACTTAGCACCCTTTCTAGCAACTCGTTGGGAGACAAACTGGGACTCATACTCCAGTATTTTTATTCTAAACTTTTTGTGACAACCTTTCTAAATTGATGCGGCGGATTTTTGCTGGTTAAGAGCTATACTCGCAACGCTGTTCTATTATATTATAATCTCTTAATTGGTCTAACTTCTGCCAGCACTCAATTTTTGGCACTGTTGCCGGGGAGTTGCAATTGTGTGCTAAATTATTAATTAGTGTACATATTTTATTTTATTTGCGTATTTTATTTTATTTTATTTTTACCATGAGCTATGTGTTTTTCTCATGAATGACGCGTTCGTTGCCTGATCCGAGCTTAGCCGCATTTGATCCTGAAATTGAAAGAACTATTTCACGTATTAGGCGAGCTCGACGTCGGTTAGCCTTTGAGGGTGGTAAAGTGATTGTTATCGATTCACCAGTCTCATCTAAGGGCGAATCTGAACCGCCATCTGAGAGCGAAACAAGCTCCTTTACTTCTAATTCAGTTGATTCACATGCAGATAACATGGCAGTACCTAGGAGGATTACTCTCCAGGAAGCTGGAGCTCCAGATTTTACACTGCAGCCATATCAAGTGCATCATCCAACTCTGGCTTCCGATTTTGAGCTGAAAACTGCATTAATCAACTTGATGCCCAAGTTTCATGGCTTACCTGCTCAGGAGCCTATCAAGCACCTAAGGGATTTCCAGACAGCCTGTTCTACCGTTAGGCGTCATGGTGCAAATGAAACTTCTATTCTGTTAACCGCCTTCCCATTTTCTCTTGAGGGAAAGGCGAGGGAGTGGTACTACTCCCAACCTGAAGCAACTGTTACCAACTGGGATACGCTCAGGAGAGAATTTTTAGAAAAATACTTTCCAGCTGAAGTCACAGATAGATTGAGGAAAGAAATCTTCTGTATTGTTCAAGGATAATCAAAGACTCTTTATGAGTACTGGGAGCACTTTAAGAACCTTCTAGACGCATGCCCCCATCACATGATTGACAGGCTAGTGTTGATCAGCTACTTCACTCAAGGCATGAAGCCTCGGGATAAAACTACACTAGATGGTGCTAGTAACGGTTCTCTAAAAAAGTACAAGACCGTAGATGAAGCATGGCAACTGATTAGCGACTTAGCTGAGTCTACTAGGAATCACAGGCACAGGAACAGCCACTCAAAAGCTGTTGCAGAGGTTTTCTCTAGCACTGAAACTTCTGCTCTTACACAAAGTATATGTGAAATGACCAACCTACTGAAGCAAATGCAGTTAAACCAACAACAACAAGCTCAGCCCTCCCCACCACAACAAATCTAACAGTTAGTTCCCCAAAGAGTATGCGGAATCTGTGCTGATTATAGTCATTATACTGATGAATGCCCACAGCTCCAACAAGAAGACAACACTGTGGCAGCTACTCATAATTTCTATGACTGCCCGAATCAAGGATACAATCAACAAGGCGGCAACTACAACCAAGGTGGGAACTACAACCAAGGATGGCAGGACAACTCCAACCAAGGTTGGAGGGATAATTCCAACCATGGCTGGAGAGACAACTATAACAGAGGAGGCAGAGATAACAATGAAAATCAGAGGTGGAATAACAACAACAGACAGCAGAATCAGAACCAACTTTACAGAGCCCCTCACCTAAGACAGTCACAAGGACCCCAACATAACCAACAACAAGTCCCTCAGATCACTTATCCTACTTCCTCATCAAATGACGAGATGCTTCGTTCTCTTGCACAAGGACAACAAGACATGCAGACTACACTGAACTCTACTCTAAATGGTCTGAATGCCACTTTACAAGCTCTCGCCGCTCGGATAGATTTATTACCTACTTCCGCCAACCAACCTTCAAAGCTCCGGTGGAATTCCTTCTCAACCCTTACCTAACCCCAAGGGTGGCATCAATGCCATCACTTTGAGGTCCAGAACCACACTGCTAGAGAGGAATCAGGAGGAGCCAAGCCCATCAGAACACACCCCAGTTGAGGATATGGTAGAAGTGGAAGAAGCTGAAGAGGAAGAGGAAGTACAAGACAAGGTTGAAGAAGAAGTAGATCAGCAAGGGAATGGAGCACCAAAGGATGCAGAAGCTGCAAGTGGTTCCATTCCTATCCCATTTCCACACCTTGCAAGGAAGTCCAGAAAGCAGACGAAACTTGATCCCAAAATGGTAGAAATTTTCAAAAAGGTTGACGTAACTGTTCCCCTTTTTGATGTTATTCAGCAAGTACCTAAATATAAAAAGTTTTTGAAAGATTTATGCATACATAAAGATAAATTTAATGAATTAGAAACTATTCCTTTAGGTAGTTCTAGATCTGCTTTAATGGGAGATATACCTGAAAAATGTAGTGATCCAGGTCCATGTATGGTAAACTGTACCATTGGAGGTGTAATATTTTCTGATTGCATGTGTGATTTAAGAGCGTGTGTTAGTATAATGCCATTGTCTATATATGATACCCTGAGGCTCCCTCCCTTAAAAAGGTCGGCAGCTCATTTTGTGTTAGCAGATAAAAGCATTGTTACAGTAGTTGGAATTGCTGAAGACGTATTAGTGAGCATTAAGGGGCTCACATTTCCCATTGACTTTTATATCCTGGAAATGCCCCCTAATGACTCAGGAAGACCATCATCAATCCTGCTTGGAAGACCATTCCTGAAGACTTCGAAGTTCAAGCTGGATGCATTCTCAGGAACTTATTCCTTTGAGATAGATGGCAGAACAGTGAGTTTTAGTTTAAATGAAGCTATGAAGCACCCTCCGAAAGATCATTCTATCTTCCAGTGCGACATCATTGATGAAACTGTAGCTGAAGTTCACCAAGAAGAAGTAGAAGAGAAGCACATGGAGCAAGGTCCAAGTGTGGGGACACCCTCTAAACACAATGAGGACACTTTGCCATTATCACTAGTCCCGGATGATCCAGAGCCTAGCCATGAGTAGAAATTGGAATTAAAGCCCCTTCCTCCACACCTCAAGTATGCTTAGCTTGAGGATAATCAAAAGTTCCCAATTATCATTGCAAGGGAACTCACTTCACAACAGGAGGAGCAACTGCTCAGTGTGCTGAGAAAGTAGAAGAAAGCAATTGGGTGGAGTTTGGCGGATATAGTAGGCATCAGCCCTCAAGTTTGTGAGCACAGAATATACTTAGAAGATGAATCAAAGCCTGTCCATCAACCCTAAAGAAGATTGAATCCCACAATCTTAGAAGTTGTCAAGAAAGAAGTGACCAGGCTACTTGAAGCAGATATCATTTACCCCATCTCAGACAGTGAATGGGTTAGTCCAGTACAAGTGGTGCCCAAGAAGTCTGGAGTCACAACAATAAAGAATGAGCATGGAGAGCTCCTAAAAACTAGAGTGCAGAATTCATGGAGGATTTGCATTGACTATAGGCATCTAAACCAAGCCACTCGCAAGGATCACTATCCCTTGCCATTTATTAATCAAATGCTTGATTGCCTGTCAGGTAAATCCCATTATTGCTTTTTAGATGGTTATACAGGCTATTTTCAAATTCATATAGCTCCTGAAGATCAGGAGAAGACTACTTTTACATGTCCCTTTGGAACATATGCATATAAGAGGATGCCTTTTGGCTTATGTAATGCACCGGCTACTTTCCAAAGATGCATGATGAGTATCTTTTCAGATCTTATTGAGAACTGTATGGAAGTATTTATGGATGATTTTAGCATATATGGTGATTCATTTAACCTCTGCTTGGATAGTTTGGCTAGAGTATTAGACAGGTGTGTTAGTTCAAACATTGTATTGAATTTTGAAAACTGTCACTTTATGGTAAAACAAGGTATTGTACTAGGACATGTTGTGTCTAATACTGGTATTTCTATAGATCCAGCAAAGGTAGATGTCATTTCTTACCTTACCCCTCCTCCGTGAGGGAAGTCCGTTCATTCCTTGGCCATTGATAAACCCATATTTTATGATGTATTTTGTGCTCAAATTAAGTGATTTATTCAATCCTTCACCCACTTATTCATGTAATTTGCATGGTTTTACTTTCCCTTCCTTATTGAGTGATATATGTGAAAAACATGTTTCCTATGTTTTAGAAATATTAAAAATTAATCATCCTTTATTACCATTCGATGCCGTGATTTGTGTGTTGAGTGCTTTCAGGCTTTATAGGGCAGGAATGACTTAAAGGATGGAAAGGAAACACACAAAAATGGAAGGAAAGCACAAAAATAGAGTTTTGAAGAAAAGGGCAACGACGCGAACGCATGGATGACGTGGCCGCGTGCCCAGCGCGAAAAGGCAGCGACGCGAACGCGTGATTGATGCGGATGCGTGCCTTGAGCAGAACGCAAATGACGTGTACGCGTGACCAAAGCGAACGCGTGACCCACGCGGACGCATGACAGACGCTACGCACCAGAAACTGCAGAAAACGCCCCCAGCAATTTCTGAAACCCTTTTTGGCCCAGATCCAAGTCCAGAAAACACATATTAGAGGTTATAAAATGGGAGAATGCATCCATTCATTAAGATGCATTGAATTATTCACTTTTCATATTTTTAGATGTAGTTTTTAGAGAGAGAGGTTCTCTCCTCTCTCTTAGGTTTTAGGATTAGGATTCCTCTTAAAGGAATTAGGATTCCTTATTATTTCAACTTTATTATTTCAACTTCCTCTCAGGTTCAATATTCCTTTTACTTTATATTTTTCTTTTACTTTCAGATACTTTAATGCTTTTATTTAATTACTTATGTTGCCAAATTGGCTTATGAACCATTCATGTTAGGATTTTCTTTATTTGATATAAATTGAGGTATTTCAGATTTATGATTCTTATTTAGCTTTTTATATTCTTGGCTTTAATTGATTAACTGGAGGCTCTTGAGTTATCAAACTTATCGTGATTGTTAATTAATTTCTCTAATTGAATTGAATTCCACTAACTCTAGTCTTTCCTTAGGAGTTGGCTAGGACTTGGGGATCTAACTAATTAGTTCACTTGACTTTCTCTTGCTTTCGTAAAGGTTAACTAAGTGGGATCAAACTCAATTCTGATAAGAATAACTAGGATAGGACTTCCGAATTTTCATACCTTGCCAAGGGTTTTATTAGATATTAATTTATTAATTCCTGTAAGCTATTTTCCTTGTTCAAACCTTTCAAAACCCAAAACACTGTTTTTCATAGCTAATAATAAGAACACCTCCCTGCAATTCCTTGAGAAGACGTCCCGAGGTTTGAATACTTTGGTTTATAAATTTTATTGGGTTTGTTACTTGTGACAACCAAAATGTTTGTATGAAAGGATGATTGTTTGGTTTAGAAACTATACTTGCACGGGAATTTATTCTGAATTTTAAACCGTCAAGCATCCGTTCTTCAAAATGGCGCCGTTGCCAGGGAATTGCAAACGTGTTCCTTATTATTGGTTATTGTAAATATTTTTCTTTTACTTGTTTATTTGTTTTTGTTTTTCTCTTTTATTTCTATTAGCTACTATGAATTCTCACCCCTCTCGCTTTGAGTTTGGTTCTGAATTTGTTGAAAGGAGTAGAAACTATAACAGGAATATGCATCAAGGTCTAAGCAATCAAAGATGGATGGAGCCAAGAGGCCCTGATCAACCCTTTAGGCAACAACACCCTCCAAGATATCATGGGCAAGGACCACTCTACAATGCATACCAAGCTGATAGATATGGTGGACCCCCTTGTAATTACCAACAAGCCCCACCCTGTGCTTATAGACTATCCTCTCAACGTAGCTTTGAACCACCACACTCACAAGTTCCTTTTCACCATTCACCACCGTATGACCCTTATCCACCACAATCCCAATCCAATTACTCCCAAGAACCACCACATTCTTATTTTGAACCCTCTTCCCCAACCAATGAACCCTCATACCCACCCCAACCTCCAATGAATGACAAACTTTGTGTTCTTCTTCAAGGGCAAGCAAAGATGCAAAGGAACGTACTGGAACTCACTACTGCCTTAACCGAGGTAGTAAATATAATAGCCTCCCAACATCTGAAAACTCAAAGTACTCCCATGGCTACATGTGGAGAATCTAAAGAAGAGCGTAGCATGAAGGAGACACTAGAGACTTCAGTGGACAATGAGGAGCATGGCTTTGTATTGGAACAAGTGGAGGAAGCCATGACAGTTGTAGAGGAAGAAGTGGTTGAAGATTTAAGAGATGCTGAACCTCCATGGGAATCGAGAACTGTAAAGGATTCCGCTGAGAAGTTCGAATTTGATGCTAGGAAGGATAGCGCACAACCTCCGAAGCATATATCCTGTGAGAGATTGGACAGAACAGATCAAGAAATTGATTCCATAGGCAGTGATGATCATGAATCAAGCTCTCCTAGTCATGAACTTACATTTGCAACTGAACTCCTTGAGCCTGAAGAACCTCATCCAAGTGAATACGAAGATGATGTCAAGGTAGATTCCTCTCAACCTCCATCTTATGACTTGAGTGACGAGGAAGACATAGAAGACTTTGATCAGGACACAGTTGCTGTTGAAAAATTTTGCAAAATAATGGAGAAATTCACAAAAGAATACAAGGGAGTAGAGCTTACAGAACCACTGGAAACACCTATCCCAAGGCCATTACCACCTAATACAAGCTTCAAGTGGGTACAATCCTTAACCTTTATCTTTACTTTTCCACTTGAATATGGTTTACTTGAAACGGATGGCCAGCTTAGAGCTCTCTGTGGCTTTAAGAGTAAGAGGGAAATGGCTCGTGCTCAGAGCTGGTGTGCAAGATTCAATAAGGTTCCACGCTTCAATTCGAAGTGCACGGATTGGCACCAAGTTCAATTGAATGGGTCTCGGAAGACATTTGGTCATCTTGGTGAGAATACAACTTCTAAACCGCCTGGATGGAAGAATATAGATCAAGACGAAGGCGGATTTAAAAACAAAGTTTGGGATCCTGGAAAATATTTTGACATTCGTCACCCCGGGAGCCTGAGAATCTGTTTGAAGCTGCTCAGAAGCTTTACATGCCTAGTTTGGGACCCTGGAGGCTGTTGGCGTTCCAAACATTGGTGGAGATTTCTAGATGAATTTAAGCATAAGCCGCCATAACAGGAAGTTCATCAAATGTCCAACTTAAGGACTTTAACTAAAAGTGCTAGGTGGGAGACAACCCACTATGGTATGATCGTTCCTGTTTCAATTTTATTTCATTTTGTTTGTTTTTATATTATATTATTTTCATTGAAACTGAATATTATTCATAACATTTGCATAAGCATTGCATACTGCATAATTACAAAAAAAAAAAAAAATGCACGCGACGCGTAAGCGTCGCTGACGCGTCTGCGTCACAAGTGCATTAGGAAGAAAAGGAAAGTGAACAGAAAGTCACGCGAAAGCGTGGCTGGAGGCGTGCCTTTGGCACAAATTGTTCCACGCGACCGCGTCACTAACGCGTTCGCGTCAGTTGCGAAAACAATACCTCCCACACGTCCGCGTCACTCACGCGAACGCGTGACCTGGAAATCGGCGTAAAGATCCAACGCTCAGAAATCTGGGCTAGAATCGTGCGGCTGGTGTGCGTTTAGCACAAACAGGCCTACGCGTTCGCGTCCCTGACGCTAACGCGTCACTTGCAAAATACTCATCCCACGCGAAAGCGTGAGCGACGCGTCCGCGTCGCGTGGATATTATGCCCCCCTAAATGGAGACAGAGAGTTGCGCTGAAACGACGCTGGAAGTGTGCGTCTAGCACAAATTTCAGCGACGTGGTCACGTGCCTCACGCATCCGCGTCATCTATCTTTTACCCAAACCCACGCGATCACGTCAATCCCGCGACCGCGTCAATCCCATTTCACCCTAGCCACGCGATCGCGTGCTCCACGCGTTCGCGTGGATTCAAAATCACTAACCCCAATCACCACCGCGCTGCCGTGCCCCTTCTCCAGCGCCGCCGCATCAGCACCACCATCTCTCTGCCCTCACCTCTGCTCTTACACATACCAGGTTCTGCCGAACGCCAATTTCTCTATCACTTGTAGTTATTTATTTTTCAGATTATGTTCGAATTAGGCTAGTTAGAGATGCATGTTTGTAGTGGATTCTAGGTGGTTAGATAGCTAGGATGTGGTTAGTGGATTTAGGCCTGATAATTGCGCCATTCTTGCTACCTGTTTTATCTATTTTGCAATTCTGATTTTGCTGTGATACTCATATTGTTCATACATTGTTCTTCCATGTTTCTTGCTGCTGTTACATTGCTTTTTCATGTTCATATTATCTGTATCTATTTGCAGGTTTGTTTTAATTTATATGAACTACTTTTTTCATGCTGTTTATTTCCGGGATCATCCATTTTTAGCCGGAATGCTGCCCAATTTTCTGTAAATTATTTTCATGTATTGAGTTTGGTAATTTACTATTTTGCCTTACTTGGCTACAACCAAACCAATTCATGCCTGCCCGGGCTAGCATTCTTATTCCTTTTGATCCCCTAGTTAATCACTTGCACTATTGATGAGTTCATGTTAGTTCTGCAACTTTTCTATCCTTCTGAATTATCATCAATACACTGAGATTTTTGCTTGAATATGAGTTGATTATTCTTTAAATTTGTGAATTTATTGTTACCTAGGAAACATTTATCAATGCCACTCACTTTAATTTTCTTTCTCCTAACTCACCGATTTCCACTTTCTAACCTCTTTTTCAATCCTAACCGATCTAACTGTCAAACTTCTCTTTTTGGTTTTTAACTATTTCCTTTAACTTTCTAACTCAAGGCATGATTATTATTTTTCCTAATTAACATGAATTCTACTTATATTACATTTTGGATTGTGATTTTTCATCTCAGATTTCTAACTCAAATACAATCCATAATGCACATATACTTAACTCATTTTATACTTATACTGCTCTTTTGCCACTATGTGCTTATATTGTTATTATTCTATTTACCTACTTATTTTTTTGCTTTGTTCTTCAATTATACCCTGGACTTTCTGCTTTTCAGGATGTCTGAACCTCAGCGCAAAGGAAAAGGCAAAGCAACCACTGGCAAATGGAAAATAGACGAATCCTCTATGTCTATCCTGGACATTATGCATGATGACTCCTGGGGGAAAAAGCACTTTACCCCGCAGGAGAAGGCTGACCAGCTCCTCACTGCCAATGATCCAGTTAAATTTGTAAACAGATACTGTGAGCTGAAGTATCCAGTGTTTGCCACCTCCAGGAACCTGTACCTAAAGAGAACTCTGAAAATTCCAGAAGAACTACAATAGTACACCTCCGAACAGATAAAACAGAGAGGCTGGTTCTTCTTGGAGAGAAACTTGACAGAGGTCAATACTTCCTGGGTCAGAGAGTTTTACTGCAACTATTTCAAGACTTCCCTGGATGCAGTGCACCTCAGAGGGAAACAGATTTTGGTCACTGAGGAAGCTATTGAGGACATCCTCCACCTTCAGCCTAAGTCAGATCAGCCTGACGGTTACCAAAAGGCTTAAGAGGATATGCGCTTTATGAGATTTGACTGGGATGCTATCAAGTAGAGGATAGCCCTTGATCCTACTGTCCCATAGGTCATGGGAAAGAACACAGTGATGCCTAAGGGAATCAAGCTGATTTATCTGAGTGATGAGGCTCAGCTCTGGCACCAGATTTTGAGCAACTATGTGATGCCGAGCACTCATGAGACAGAGCTGCCCGCTACTATGATCACCCTCATCTGGTGTGTGATGGAGGGTAAGGACCTGTATCTTCCACGATTCATCCGGTATTACATGGCCAGAGTCCATGTCAGAGGCACTCTCCCTTTCCCTTATCTGGTCACCCAGCTAGGCCGTCAAGCTGACGTGCTAGTGCACGAAATTATGATCATCAACAATGGCGCCAAAGACTTGGAGCTCTCAAACGTGAATCACACTTTGTCATAATTCCGCACAACTAACCAGCAAGTGCACTGGGTCGTCCAAGTAATACCTTACGTGAGTAAGGGTCGATCCCACGGAGACTGTCGGCTTGAAGCAAGCTATGGTCACCTTGTAAATCTCAGTCAGGCTAATTCAGATGGTGATGGAGAATTGATAATTAAAAGATAAATAAAACATGAAATAAAGATAGAGATACTTATGTAATTCTTTGGTTGGAATTTCAGATAAGCGTATGAAGATGCTTTGTTCCTCCTAAGCCTCTGCTTTCCTATTGCCTTCTTCCAATCATTCATACTCCTTTCCATGGCAAGCTTTATGTTGGGCATCACCGTTGTCAATGGCTACTTCCCGTCCTCTCAGTGAAAACGTTCCAAATGCGCTTTCACCGCACGACTAATCATCTGTCGGTTCTCGATCATGTCAGAATAGGATCCATTGATCCTTTTGCGTCTGTCACACGCCCCACAATCGCGAGTTTGAAGCTCATCACAGTCATCCCTTCCCAGATCCTACTCAGAATACCACAGACAAGGTTTAGACGTTCCGGATCTCAGGAATGGCCGCCAATAATTCTAGCCTATATACCACGAAGGTTCCAATCTTAGATTAGAAACCCAAGAAATACGCATTCAAGCCATTGCTAGTAGAACAGAGGTAGTTGTCAGGCACATGTTCATAGGTGAGAATGATGATGAGTGTTACGGATCATCACATTCATCAAGTTGAAGAACGAATGAATATCTTGGAGAAGAAATAGACTTGAGTTGAATAGAAAAACAATAGTACTTTGTATTAATTCATAAAGAACAGCAGAGCTCCACACCTTAATCTATGGTGTGTAGAAACTCCACCGTTGAAAATACAAAAGTGATAATGGTGTAAGCATGGCCGAATGGCCAGCCTCCAAGGTCTAGGGACTAGACATCCAAAGATTAATTTCCAGATGAAAATACAATAGCAAAAGGTCCTATTTATAGAGAACTAG
Source organism: Arachis ipaensis (assembly GCF_000816755.2). Taxonomy (NCBI): domain Eukaryota; kingdom Viridiplantae; phylum Streptophyta; class Magnoliopsida; order Fabales; family Fabaceae; genus Arachis; species Arachis ipaensis. The sequence goes on along the minus strand of NC_029785.2, from coordinate 106,711,104 downwards.
TAGCCTAGGGTTTACAGAAATCAGTAATTAATGCAGAAATCTTCTTCCGGGCCCACTTGGTGTGTGCTTGGGCTGAGCATTGAAGCTTCCATGTGTAGAGACTTTTCTTGGAGTTAAACGCCAGTTTTTGTGCCGGTTTGGGCGTTTAACTCTAGCTTTTGTGCCAGTTTTGGAGTTAAACGCCAGAATTCTTGAGCTGATTTGGAACGCCTATTTGGGCCATCAAATCTCGGGCAAAGTATAGACTATTATATATTGCTGGAAAGCCCAGAATGTCTACTTTCCAACGCAATTGAGAGCGCGCCAATTGGATTTTTGTAGCTCCAGAAAATACACTTTGAGTGCAGAGAGATCAGAATCCAACAGCATCTGCAGTCCTTTTTCAGCCTCTGAATCAGATTTTTGCTCAGGTCCCTCAATTTCAGCCAGAAAATACCTGAAATCACAGAAAAATACACAAACTCATAGTAAAGTCCAGAAGAGTGATTTTTATTTAAAAACTAATAAAAATATAATAAAAACTAATTAAAATATACTAAAAATATACTAAAAACAATGCCAAAAAGCGTATAAATTATCCGCTCATCACGTGCCTTGGGAGCTTGCTGATGAGAAGCCACCTGCTGCAGACTGCAAGAAGATTATCCCTCATAGCAGGAAGTTTCTGGCTTTAGGCCACAAAACCCCATTCCTCACCGCTTCTGATGAGACTGCCACACCTTCAGCTGCCCCTTCTTCATCCACTGCTGCACCAGCTACCACCACTGCACCTCCACCTGCCTCAGAGCCCGTTTACCACCTCGTGCACCGCTTATTTTAGCAACTGGACCAGATGGAGCGCCGCAACTGGCAGCGATATGAGAGATCTGAGCGTCGCAACAAGCGACGCTATGAGCACCTGAAGTTGATGATCCGATCCGGCGGCGACATCCCCTCCGAGCCTGACACACCATCAGAGCCATCTGAGGAGGAGGCAGACGAGCATGAGGAGAAGACACATGCACAGAGAGAGGTTGAGCAGGCAGGACCAGAGCAGGCTGCGCCACAGCATGAGGAGCCACACCAGATTCAGGCCACAGACCCAGAGATCCCTCTACAGTCAGCGCCTCCACTGCAGCAGACAGATCCTCCTACACTTATCCAGTCTGCAGACCCTCAGGCCACCACAGAGACTCCAGTAGCCCATCCTTCCGGTGATGACACTCCTTCACACCCAGCTTGAGTGAGCATCGAGGACGATGCTATATTTTAAGTGTGGGGAGGTCGTCATCCCTGGCCTATCTTTTTGGTGAACCACTACAGACTCTTTTTTTTTTTATCTTATTTCATTTATTTTTCTGTATTTTTATTTTCTTCTGTACTTGCACATTGTTCTTTTGCTATATTTTTACTTTATTTCCACATTTTGCACTTTAGTTTATATCTTAGACATTTAGTTTAGTTTGCAATTCTAAACTTATTAGCTATAGAATATGTGGATTAATTAGTATAGTTTACCCCTTTAGCATATAATAGTTTGGTTTAATTGAAAATAAAAGGAAGTAAACTAGAAGCTTTAGTAATTTAAAAACAATCCACACACCTTGTATATATAGCATTACATGTTAGTTAGTTAACAATATTTCATCAAGGATGAACACTAAGATTTTAAAAGCCACCCTAATATTCACATTGAGAATAATGGGAACTCTTGATTTCTACTTGCATGACATGTATAACTGATATATGATTTTTGAGCTAGAGAACACACAGCCTGTGAGTTTTGAGCTTAATTGTATGGTTACATTCAAACCATAAATTTCATTCCTGTGTGTTTTGCCCTTCTTTTTTTCAATATGATATTCTTTACTTTGTTTTAATCTATATGTCCAATATAGAATATAGATACATACCAAGAGATGATTGAGGCCATAATTTGAATTTTCCCTCACTTATCCCAAATTAGCCTACCTTTTACATCACCCTTGTTAGCCCCCTTGAGCTTTTAAATCCCCTCTTGTTCTATAAATCACATTACTAGCCTTAAGCAGAAAAATAAAATAAAAATTCCAAGTTGAATCCTTGGTTAGCTTAAGATAGAAATTGTATATTATTTAAGTGTGAGGAATTTTATGGGAACATGGGATGATAGAAACAAAGTAGGAATTTAAAAAGAATAAGTTGTTTTCAAAAACAAAATTTGGGAAGCATGCTCATGTGAAATCAAAATAATTGAATTACCATGTGCATTGATGATAAAAAAAATTTCCCAATTGCAAAATAAAAAGAATCAATGCACAGGGGACAAAATTAAAATTAATACATGAGTTTGCAATACAAAGTGGGAAAAATTTGAGTAAATAGGTAAAGAAACTTTAAAATTATATAAAGTATGTATGTTAGGTAAGATCTTAGACTAATCAAGGATTCATTTATCTGCTCACTTAGCCTTATACATATACCCTTACCTTTACCTTGGCCCCATTACAACCTTGAAAAAGACCTCATGATTTTGTGTATGTCTGTATTCCATATCTATTGATTGGTTAGATGAAGAACAAAGTTTTAGAAAGCAAGGATAGAAAAAGAACAGAGTGAATAACCCAATAAACACTGAGTGACTAGAGAGTAAACACAAAATCCAGTAAGGGTTCAATAGCTCATCACCATATATCTCTGCTTAATTGTTAATTGTCTTGCAAGTTTGTGAAATATTTTTACCCATCTCAATTGTAAAAGTGTTTTAACATTATCTAGGGTTTGCCTATGCATATATGATTCCTTGAGGATATGAATTAATTTAACTACATGTAAGTTTTATATACAAGTGAATAATAACTAGAATTGTATTGCTCATTTAGGTAGTTACATTTAGAATAGAATGCATTGCATGAGATTCCCCCATTCTAACTTTACCCTTTTTCTTGGATTTAGCATGAGGACATGCTATTGTTTAAGTGTGGGGAGGTTGATAAACCCATATTTTATGATGTATTTTGTGCTCAAATTAAGTGATTTATTCAATCCTTCACCCACTTATTCATGTAATTTGCATGGTTTTACTTTTCCTTCCTTATTGAGTGATATATGTGAAAAACATGTTTCCTATGCTTTAGAAATATTAAAAATTAATCATCCTTTATTACCATTCGATGCCGTGATTTGTGTGTTGAGTGCTTTCAGGCTTTATAGGGCAGGAATGACTTAAAGGATGGAAAAGAAACATACAAAAATGGAAGGAAAGTACAAAAATGGAGTTTTGAAGAAAAGGGCAACGACGCGAATGCATGGACGACGCGACCGTGTGCCCAGCGCGAAAAGGCAGCGACGCGAACGCGTGACTGACGCAGACGCGTGCCTTGAGCAGAATGCAAATGACGCATACGCGTGACCAAAGCGAACGCGTGATAAGGAAAACTCCCAGATGACGCGACCGCGTGACCCACGCGGACGCGTGACAGATGCCACGCACTAGAAACTGCAGAAAATGCCCCCAGCGATTTCTGAAACCCTTTTTGGCCCAGATCCAAGTCCAGAAAACACAGATTAGAGGTTATAAAGTAGGGGAATGCATCCATTCATTAACATGCATTGAATTATTCACTTTTCATATTTTTAGATGTAGTTTTTAGAGAGAGAGGTTCTCTCATCTCTCTTAGGTTTTAGGATTAGGATTCCTCTTAAAGGAATTAGGATTCCTTATTATTTCAACTTTATTATTTCAACTTCATCTCAGGTTCAATATTCCTTTTACTTTATATTTCTCTTTTACTTTCAGATACTTTAATGCTTTTATTTAATTACTTATGTTGCCAAATTGGCTTATGAACCATTCATGTTAGGATTTTCTTTATTTGATATAAATTGAGGTATTTTAGATTTATGATTCTTATTTAGCTTTTTATATTCTTGGCTTTAATTGATTAACTGGAGGCTCTTGAGTTATCAAACTTATCATGATTGTTAATTAATTTCTCTAATTGAATTGAATTCCACTAACTCTAGTCTTTCCTTAAGAATTGGCTAGGACTTGGGAATCTAACTAATTAGTTCACTTGACTTTCCCTTGCTTTCGTAAAGGTTAACTAAGTGGGATTAAACTCAATTCTCACAAGAATAACTAGGATAGGACTTCCGAATTTTCATACCTTGCCAAGGGTTTTATTAGATATTAATTTATTAATTCCTGCAACCTATTTTTCTTGTTCAAACCTTTCAAAACCCAAAACACTGTTTTCCATAGCTAATAATAAGAACACCTCCCTGCAATTCCTTGAGAAGACGTCCTGAGGTTTGAATACTTCGGTTTATAAATTTTATTGGGTTTGTTACTTGTGACAACCAAAACGTTTGTAAGAAAGGATGATTGCTTGGTTTAGAAACTATACTTGCAACGAGAATTTATACTGAATTTTAAACCGTCAAGCATCTATTCATGCAGGTTTTTACAGGAGATTCATTAAGGACTTCAGTAAGGTAGCATTACCTTTATCCAGACTGCTGCAGAAAGATATTGAGTTCGAGTTCAGTGAGGATTGCATGCAAGCATTTGATAAGCTGAAGATCGCCCTGACTCAAGCTCCAATTATAAGAGGACCAGACTGGAGCCAGCCATTTGAGATTATGTGTGATGCCTCCAACCATGCAGTAGGAGCGACACTGACTCAGCGCGAAGGTAAGGATCCTTTCGTAATTGCTTATGCATCTAAGACCTTAGATGCTGCTCAGTCTAATTACACTACTACTGAAAAAGAGCTTCTAGCTATTGTTTTTGCTCTGGATAAATTCCGAGCCTATTTACTTGGTACTAAGGTGGTAGTGTGCTCAGACCATGCAGCTCTAAAGTATTTATTAGCTAAAAAAGAGTCTAAACCAAGGCTAATACGTTGGATACTGTTGCTACAAGAATTTGATTTAGAAATTAAGGATAGGAGTGGTAACCAGAATTTAGTGGCAGACCACTTAAGTCGCCTTGAGCACATTAAGGATGACTCCGCCCCTATCAATGATGCTTTTCCATTTGATAGCTTGCATGCAGTATCTGAAGTAGTTCCTTGGTATGCACCTGTAGCTAATTATCTAGTTAGCCACACTTTCCCTCCAAATTTTACTAAGTATCAGAGAGACAAGCTGAAAAGCGAGTCTAAATATTATATATGGGATGACCCATACTTATGGAGGTGTGGAGCTGACCAGGTAATTAGAAGGTATGTGCCCCAATCAGAATTTCAGTCCATTTTAGAGGCCTGCCACTCTTTTGAGAGTAGAGGACATTTTGGCCCTCAAAGAACAGCTAGAAAGATCTTAGACTGTGGATTCTGGTGGCCTACTCTTTTTAAAGATGCTGCTGAATTTTGTAAATCTTGTTCCCCATGCCAAAGGTTTGGTAATATATCCAAGAGGGATGAGATGCCTCAACAGATTATGTTTTTCTGTGAAATTTTTTATGTTTGGGGCATTGACTTCATGGGTCGATTTCCAAACTCTAATGGTTACCTTTATATACTGTTAGCTGTAGATTATGTTTCTAAATGGGTGGAAGCAATTCCTACCCGTACTGATGATGCTAACACTGTTGTTTCCTTTGTTAGAAACCATATTATCTGTCGCTTTGGATCACCACGAGAAATCGTGAGTGATCAAGGCACTCACTTTTGTAACAGGAGATTGATAGGATTATTGAAGAAGCATGGGATTGTTCATAAAGTAGCAACAGCTTATCATCTCCAAACCAATGGACAAGCAGAAGTGTCTAACAGGGAGATTAAACGCATTTTGGAGAAGATAGTAAAGCCTCATAGAAAGGACTGGAGTGCCAGGCTACAAGATGCACTCTGGGCATATAGAACAGCATACAAGATACCCATTGGGATGAGCCCCTTCCGCTTAGTGTACGGAAAGGCTTGCCACCTTCCAGTAGAGGTGGAACACAAGGCTTTCTGGGCTGTGAGGGAGTGCAACATGAATTTTGAAGAAGCTGGTGCTGAAAGGAAGCTGCAACCAGCAGAAATGGAGAACCTTCGCCTAGAAGCATATGACAACTCCAGGCGATACAAAGAGAAAATGAAGACTGTCCATGACAAGCACATAAAAAGGAGGGAATTCAGACCAGGGGAGTTAGTTCTTCTTTATAACTCCAGACTGAGGCTTATGCCAGGAAAACTAAGATCAAGATGGGAAGGTCCCTACAGAGTAGAAAAAGTAGAGCCATACGGAGTTTTTCACCTGCGTCATCCTTCTAGCTCCAAATTTATCAAGGTCAATGGACATCGCCTAAAGCTTTATCATGGAGAGAAGATTAAGGATCACAAAGAACTAGAGGTCTTCCTCTTGGAAAATCCACCAACAGAAGCAGAATGAGCTTGAAGAACGTCCAACTTAAGGACGTAAAAGTAAAGTGCTAGATGGGAGACAACCCTCCTTGGTATGATCGTTCCGTTTCAGTCTTAGTTTTGTTTCATTTTATTTTGCTTTATTTTCTTAAGTGACTCTTCTCATAATCTCTGCATACAGTCTGCATTTGCATTTGCATTTTGCATAAAAAAAATGCACGTGACGCGCAAGCGTCGCTGACGCGTCCGCGTCATATGTGCATTCGAAACAAGGAAGAAAAGAAGCAGAGAGTCACGCGGGAGCATGGCTGGAGGCGTGCCTTAGGCACAAACATGCCGATGCGACGCACAGTTTTACTATGTCAGCGCCAGATATCTTATCTTTTCTTCCCCAATCCTAATTTTTTTCTTTTCCCTTCTTATTTCTTCTCCCTTCTTTCTTCTTTATCCCTTCTTACTTTTTACCTTTTTCTCCCCTTTTTTTCACATCCATTCTCAAGGTTCTTTTATTTTCTTCTTCCCCTTTTTACCTTTTCATTATTATTTTTATTTATATTTTCTTCTTCTTTTTTTTTTTAATTTCATTATCTATGTTTTCTTTTTCTTTCTTTTTCTTTTTGCATCCTTTTAATTGGTGTTAGAAATTTATTTGGGTAATTATTTTCTTCTATATTTTTGCTTGTGAGTTATTAAGAAATTGTTTGACAATTATCAATAATTATTTTTGGGTTGTTTGCATGTTCAATTTCAATACTTTCCATAACATATTTACCATGCATGCTAAGTGTTTGTGAAAAAGTCCGTATGACATTGTGCATATTTAATTATTCTATTCTTCTACTCTAATGCCTGCTTTTCACAAAACCCCTTTTTATATATTATTGATTGAATATAATTGTCAATACAAACATGTTGTTTGTTTGAAACACTTGATAATCAAATTGGGCATTTAATGCTTGATCTATGCTACTCATGCCTTTGCTAGCATGCCAATAAACATCTTGCATCTAGTTGCCATAACATGCACTTGCTATATTTTCATTGATGAACTTCTCACATGTAGTCGCGACCATGTGTTAACGACATCCTTCTTTACCGTGCATTGATTATCACTTGTACCATCCTCTTCCTTGCTCCAACCCTTAGATTTAAAAGTTACTTTCTTTTTCTCTTTTCAGGATGGCCACCAAGAAAGGTAAAGAGAAAGCTACTCCCAAACCACCAGCAAGGAAAGGAACAAAAAGAACACTAACTGCGGAGCCATCTTCAACAGCAGTAAAACCCTCAACAAAGAGAATCAAGAGGATCATCAAGGTCGATGAAAAAGAGAAAGTTTTTCCAGCAAAGGACACTGCGCGGTTCACTAACCGCTACTGTGAGCAGATGTTCCCCATCCTGGCTGACCGAAACTATAATAATGAGTACCTTCTTATCCTCCCGACTAACATAGTTAAATTTGTTGAGCCCCGAATTGAACGAAGATAATGGGAATTCCTACGGAGACAGCCACAGCAGGTTAATCTATCATGGGTTGTTGAATTCTACTCCAATTATCACATGCCAACCATGCAGTCTGTCTATGTCCGTCAGAAGCAAGTTCCCATAATTGAAGAGGCCATTCAGCGAGCTTTAGATCTTCCTCCTACTCCAGAAGAATTGGACACATTCCAAAAAGCTTCTTTCAAGTGCCAGACATACCAATTTGACTGGGACGCCGTTCTCAGAGTTATAGCACAACCTGGAAGCAAATGGATCTATGGATACCATCGATCCCGATCTAAGAGCATATTGGCTTCAGCACTCACCTTGGAGGCTTGAGTATGGGCATAGATCATGTCCCATTACGTCTTTTCGAGCACTCACGAATTCTCCTTCACTGTAGATATGGCTGTTTTACTCTGGTGTATCCTTACAGACCAGCCTCTCAATTTACCAAGACACATCCGGAATGCTATGGGACACGTACAGACTGCGGGCAACCTACCTTTTCCCACCTTGATTTCAGATCTAGTCTCAGCAGCCGGAGTCTCCTACAGAGCTGGGGACACCAAGGCCATGCTTCCACGGGATGATCAGTACGTCCCTAACAGGAAGTATATCAGACCTCCAGCAGCCACTATCAACCGGAGCACAGAACCAGCGAAAGATATCCCTTCTCCTACCACATCACAAGCACTTTCAACAAACCAACTGCTCCATAAGATACTTGAGAAATTTGACCAGCTTGACCGGCAAGGAAAGTGAAGAGAGCGCAGTAACAAGCGCAGATTTACATACCTCAAGGAGCTACTTGTTGGTAACCACCCACCTGAAGAAGACCTAGACACCTCGGACTCCACTTCATTTACCAGCACAGGGAGCCATGACGGTCCCGACTGTGGAGATGCTGCTTCCAGCCCCCCTTTGTTCTTGACTGATGGCACCGAGGACGGTGCCAAGCTTTAAGTGTGGGGAGGTCGGTCAGTACCTGACTTCCGGAGGTAATTTCTCTTTCTTAACACCAATAAATTAGTAATTTTTCTTTTATTAGGATAGGATAGATAGCATAGTAATAGGTAATTGCATGCATGTTCTATTTGGTTGAAAAATAATATGTTTCTTTTTAAGACTTTATTTTGAAAAATTTTCACTAATTTAAATCAGAATTTTTTTGTGATAAACTTGTTTGAAGATTGTATTTGGAACATGAATTATAGCAAAGAACACACAACCCGTGAGACTTGAGCTTAATTACATGGTTACACTATTTAACCATAAAATTTTTTTATTCTTGTGTGTTTGCTTCTCTATGACTGTAATCTATATTTTGTTCCATCCTATATGTCAAATGTTTAATGTGTTATATGCATGCATATGATTGAGGCCATTATTTTATTAGCTCACTTATCCCAAATAGCCTACCCTTCCATTTACCTTTGTTAGCCCCTTGAGCCTTTTAATCCCCTTCTGTTCTATAACCACGTCACTAGCCTTAAGCAGAAAAACAAATCAAATATCCCAAATTGAATCTTTGGTTAGCTTAAGATAGAGATTGTGTATCAATTAAGTGTGGGAAACCGTGGGAACATGGGATGATAGGAAAGGCATTCAATTGATAAATTATTTGGAATTTGGGTACCTACTCATGTGAAACTAGAAAAATTAAAAATCCAGGTGCATTGATAAAAGTTATGTTTATTTTTACTTTAAAAAAATAAAAAATCCAAAAATATTCAAGTAATTAAGTAATTAAATAAATGAATAAGGGGACAAAATTACCCCAATATTAAGTTTAACGAAAAATCAATGCATGTGTGATACAAAGTTAAGAGAAAAGTTGATGCATGAGTATGTATAGGTATGATTTTAAAAGTAAAGAGTATATGTATAGGTAAGAGCTTAGGTTAATCAAGGATTCAATTTATAGCTCACTTAGCCATATATATACCCTCACCTTTACCTTGGCCCCATTACAACCTAAAAAAGACCTCATGGTGTTTGTATTAGTACATTAAATACTTGTTGATTGGTTAGGTGAAGAACAAAATCTAGAAAGCATGACTAGGGAAGAGTAGAGTGATTACCCTATACACTAGAGTGACTAGAGTGCATATACACCATCAGTAAGGGTTCAATGCTTGATTCTATATTTCCAACTTTCATGAGCTGTCTTCTTACAAGTTTACTTGTTTTTACTGTATAAATTTTAATTAGTGATATTTGATTTATATTTGTCTTGAAGAACTTATTTACTTTTAACTAAGTAGGCAAAATCATTTTAGCATATAGTGCATTCATAGGTTGCATTGTGTTGCATGAGTCTTACTTTCCCTTATTTAGTCTTTTAAACTCCTTGAGCTAAGCATGAGGACATGCTAATGTTTAAGTGTGGGGAGGTTGATAAACCACTATTTTATGGTTTATCTTATGTTTAATTGAGTGGTTTCATCAAGCCTTTACCCACTTATTCATATGATTTGCATGATTTTATAATCCCTTCCTATGATTGAAAACTTGCTTCCTAGAGATCTTTAATTAGTATATTTTAATTCTCCTTTATACCATTCGATACCGTGATCTGTGTGTTAAGTGTTTCAGGCTTTATAGGGCAGGAATGGCTTAGAGAATGGAGAGGAAGCTTGCAAAATGGAAGGAACATAAGAAACTAAGGAGATGACCAGCGAGCACCGACGCACACGCATGGCTCACGCGAGCGCGCGGAATGGAGAAATTTACAGCGATGCGTGCGCGTGCCTGACGTGTATACGTGGATTGGAGTCTGCACAAAAGACGAGCACGCGTGGACGATGCGTACGCGTGACAAGGAAATTCGCCAAATGATGCGCATGCGTTACTGATGCGTACGCGTGACCTGCGCGATCTGCAGAATTAACAGAAAATGCTGGAGGCGATTTTGGGCCAAGTTTTGACCCAGTTTTTGGCCCAGAAACACAGAATAAAGCCAGAAAACATGCAGAGACTCAGGAGACACATTCACATATTCTCATTAGGATAGTTTTAGGTTTTTAGATCTGAATCTAGAGAGAGAATTACTCTTCCTCTAGTTTTTCTTTACATTCATAGTTTATTAGTTTTATGCTTTTGCTTTTGGATATTGAAGAGTCATCACCTCCATTGAAGATACTATTCTAGTTTGTTTTCTTACTCTTTTATTTATTTATTCCATATTCTTAATTCTTGTTTAGAGTGGTAATTGGATTATTTTCATGGATTGTTAATGCAAAGGATTACTTTTACTCTTAATTAATTTAAATCTCTATTTTATTTAAATTATTATGTCTCTTTTCTATTCCAAACTCCCAATAACAAAGATGGTATCCATGTCAATAGAGTAGATTCCCTACTTGACATGGGGGTTGATTAGGAGGAGACATTTGAGTTGGAATGCTCAAGTGGTTAGTTAAATTGGAAGTTATTGGCTAATTCTGTATTTACTAACGCTAGACCTTCCTAAGGGAGAGGACTAGGATTTGCGAATAAGAGTTAGCTCAATCACTTGACTTTCCTTTATTTAGTAAGGGTTAACTAAGTGAAAATGACAACCTCTTTATACTACACTTGAGGAAATTTCAACAAAGATAGAACTTCCAATTAATCATTCCCCCAGTCAAGGCTTTTTAATTAGATATATATTTCTCTTTTAATTTACAATTATTTATTTTCTGTCATTCAACTCTCAAAATTCTCAAAAAACTCCTGATTAATAACTTAGCACCCTTTCTAGCAACTCGTGGGAGACGACCTGGGACTTATACTCCCAGTATTTTTATTCTAAACTTTTTGTGACAACCTTTCTAAATTGATACGGTGGATTTTTGCTGGTGCGAATTTTTGCTGGTTAAGAGCTATACTCGCAATGCTGTTTTATTATATTATAATCTCTTAATTGGTCTAACTTCTGCCACGCACTCAACGAGCAATCGTGAGTGATCAAGGCACTCATTTTTGTAACAGGAGATTGACAGGTCTACTGAAGAAACATGGCATTGTTCACAAGGTAGCGACGGCTTACCATCCCCAGACCAATGGGCAAGTCGAGGTGTCTAACAGAGAGATAAAGCGCATATTGGAGAAGATTGTCAAGCCTCATAGATGAGACTGGAGTACCAGGCTTGTAGATGTGCTTTGGGCTTATCAGACAACTTACAAGATGCCTATTGGAATGGGTCCATTCCGCCTAGTTTATGGAAAGGCTTGTCACCTCCCAGTAGAGGTGGACCACAAAGCTTTCTGGGCAGTAAGGGAATGCAACATGGTATTGGAGAGAGCCAGTGCTGAAAGGAAGCTGCAACTACAGGAATTGAAGTACCTTCAACTCGAAGCATGTGAGAACTCCAGGCTATACAAAAAGAGGGTGAAAGCTATGCATGACAAGAATATCAAGAGAAGGGAGTTTAAACCGGGGGAGTTAGTCCTAGTCTACAACTCAAGGCTGAGACTCATGCCAGGCAAGTTGAGATCAAGGTGGGAATGACCCTACAGAGTAGAAAAGGTAGAACCATATGGAGTCTTCTGCCTGAGTCATCCTTCGAGCCCCAACTTCTTCAAGGTTAATGGCCACCGCTTGAAGCTATACCATGGTGAGAAGATGAAGAACAAGGAGCTGGAGATCTTCCTCTTGGCGGATCCAGCAACAGCAGAAGACCGAGCTTGTGGACCGTCCAACTTAAGGACGTTAAAAAAAGTGCTAGGTGGGAGACAACCCACCATGGTAAGATCTTCCATTTTTATTCTTAGTTCTATTTTATTTTTATCAGTGTTCAGTTCTGCATAATTACTTCCATGTTTCATTCATACATATAAAAAAAGCATTCGACGCGCAAGCGTCTATGACGCGTACGCATCATGCGTGAATGTGAAAAATATTGGGATTGAATAGAGAGTTACGCGGGAGTTGAGCAGGAAGCGTGCTTTGTGCACAAGCAAGCCCACGTGTACGCCACGCGTACGCGTACCTCACGCGTGCACGTCACTTGCAGTTTTGGCAACCCACGCGTGCACGTCTAGGATGCGCACGCGTGGACATGGAAATCGGCGTAAGTACGTGTTTGAACAGAGAGTTGTGATGGTCTGGCGTTGGCACTGTGCTAGAGGCACAAAATCACCCACGCGTACGCGTCAGTTTCACTTTATGGCCATCCACGCGTGCGCATGCTTGACGCGCACACGTCATATGCAATTTTGGCCCCAGTGCATTTCGAACAGAGAGTTGTGCGTGCGCGTGGCTAGCTTCGCGCGACTGGCATGACCAAGGGCACGCGTACGCATTACTGACGCTTGCGCGTCGCCTCCACTTTTGCGCAACCCACGCATACGCGTGGGGTACGCGTGCGCGTCGCATGCGCCGCATCACTTATCCAGCGCGCCGCCCAAATTTCAATTATTCCCCCCTCCCAAATCCTAACTCTCATTCAATCCTAATTCTTCCTTCTTTCTTCTTCCTTCTTTCCCTCTTCTTACTTCATACTTCGTACTTCTTTCTTCTTCCCTTTCTCATCTTCTTCCTAAGGTTTCTTTTCTCCCTCTCCTCTACTCTTTCATTCTTCATTTATTGCATTTAATTATTTTTATTTATCTTAAATTTTATATTCACTTAGTTATTTATAGCTTCTTTTTCATTCTTTCATCATGCATTTTTATGTTGGTATTGGAGCTTTATTTGGGTATTATTTTATTATATTTGAGCTTGTGGCTATTGATGAGCGGATAATTTATACGCTTTTTGGCATTGTTTTTAGTATGTTTTTAGTATATTTTAGTTAGTTTTTATTATGTTTTTATTAGTTTTTAAATAAAAATCACTTTTCTGGACTTTACTATGAGTTTATGTGTTTTTCTGTGATTTCAGGTATTTTCTAGCTGAAATTGAGGGACCTGAGCAAAAATCTGATTCAGAGGCTGAAAAAAGACTGCAGATGCTGTTGGATTCTGACCTCTCTGCACTCGAAGTAGATTTTCTGGAGCTACAAAAGCTCAATTGGCGCACTCTCAATTGCGTTGGAAAGTAGACATCCTGGTCTTTCCAGCAATATATAATAGTCCATACTTTGTCCGAGATTTGATGGCCCAAACAGGCATTCCAAGTCAGCTCAAGAATTCTGGCGTTTAACTCCAGAACTGGCAGAAAAGCTGGAGTTAAACGCCCAAACTGGCACAAAAGCTGGCGTTTAACTCCAAGAAAAGTCTCTACACATGAAAGCTTCAATGCTCAGCCCAAGCACACACCAAGTGGGCCCCGGAAGTGGATTTTTACACTAAACACCCTAGCTTACTCATTTTCTATAACCCTAGGTCACCAGTTTACTATAAAAACTACTTTTAGTGATTTATCTTGTACCTCATGACACTTTACACGTTTCATATTGTATTCTCTACGGCATGAGTCTCTAAACCCCATTGTTGAGGGGTGAGGAGCTCTGCTGTTCTTCATGAATTAATGCAATTACTACTGTTTTCCATTCTATCACGCTTGCTTCTATTCTAAGATATTTATTCGCACTTCAACCTGATGAATGTGATGATCCGTGACACTCATCATCATTCTCACCTATGAACGCATGCCTGACAACCACCTCCGTTCTACCTTAGATTGAATGCATATCTCTTAGCCTCATGATTCATATCAGAGTCTTCGTGGTGTAAGCTAGAATTATTGGCGGCCATTCCTGAGATCCGGAACATCTAAACCTTGTCTGTGGTATTCTGAGTAGGATCTGGGAAGGGATGACTGTGATGAGTTTCAAACTCGCGAGTGTTGAGCGTAGTGACAGACACAAAAGGATCAATAGAACCTATTCCGACATGATCGAGAACCGACAGATGATTAGCCGTGCGGTGTGTAACATCCCTTCCAGCAAAATACCTTGCTTAAGTCAGGGTATTTCTACTAGAAAGAACATTATGTAACCTTTTCTAGTATTAACTACTTAATTATCGAGCCTTTGTATTGAAATCGCGTTTTAGTTTTAAGAAAATGCCAGAAAATTTTGTTTTTATTCATTAAAGACATGTATCAAGGATAAACATTGCAAATAATAATAACAATCACATAAGTATTATTAATAGTAATTCTTATACATAAGAAGTCATATAAACCCAAATACAACACCTACCCCTCTGTCAAAATAAAACCTCAAAGGACAACAGCGAGGGTACTCTATGAAAGCAATTAAAACCATAAAGAAAGCCTACTAATCGCTCACAGCTTCAAATTGCGTCTCCAAAACTGTGTTACTGAAAGGGTGGAAAATTTGGGAGTGAGAACCAAACCACATGTTCTCAGTAGAGGTCGAGAATGCCGTGAAAGTAAAGAATAAAGCGCAAATAGTTAATTTCATTCAGAGACATCTAAGAGAAAATTAACCCTTTTTAAAAGAATTAGTTAATTCTTCAAAATCCTAGACTCATATTTTCTTTATAAAAATCTTAAAAAGTTTCCTAAACTGTATGAATGACCAACATGTTCGAAGCATAGGTTCATTAAGTCTATGCTGAACTAGTTTGATTTTTCATACTTTACTAGACCATAACATAAAAGAAGTTACCTACGCGGTATAAATGATCATCCTGCTCCAAGCATAGGTTCATTAAGTCTATGCTGAACAAGTCAGATACTTTATACAGAACTAAACCTCAAACGTACCAATCACGGCCTTAGGCCCAAACAACTCAATCAACACCTAATTCACCACAATCCAGTCAATCAGTTACAAACACAGGTAATGAGGTTCAAACACAATCAAGAACAATTACATGAAGTATAGCAATTAGCAATTAAACAGAATTATTCACTTAGGCAAACCAATTACAATATACACACCCAAACAATGTCACATAGATGCATATGATGAATGTCTAGTCCTAGTACAGGCCATGAGCTCATGTGTCGGTTAGCACCTGCATTCCCGACATTTATCCGGTCACGAGTTCACGATTTTCCGGATACGATTTTCCGTTCAAATAAATGCGCATATAATTATTAGCAGCTCTATTGAGACATCATCTGCTTTCTACTCGCAGGAAATATATACTCTTGGGAACGGAAAATTACTCTTGGGTTGCCTCAGGGCAACAGATAAATAAACAAACATCTCTTGGGTTGCATTAAGCAACAAACAAATAAATAATATCTCTTGGGTTGCATTAAGCAACAAATATATATATATAATATCTCTTGGGTTGCCGCAAGCAACAAACAAACATCTCTTGGGTTGCTTCAAGCAACAAACAAATAAATAAATATCTCTTGGGTTGCCTCAAGCAACAGATAATCATACAATAAGTACTTTACTCTTTCCTTTTTCTTTCATAATTGCAAGTACGCAAGCGGGACAAGACCCACGCCCTTGCCAACAATCTCGTATACCAAATAATCTTTTCTTAAAAGAATCGAAGTTATTATCATTAAATAAGCCTTAAATATTGATTTTGATTAAGTCCTTATACTTTTATAAAAATTTGGACATAATCTCCTTTAAAAATAGGACTTAGCCACCCTTACGGGTTCCTTCTTTCTCAACATTTCATCTACCTCTTTCAGCAGTTGCCACAACAATATATATATTCTCAAAAACATTTGATAATAGTATAGAAAATCTATTTCTTAAATTTCATATCCAAAATAATTGCCAACACAACTTGGCAGCCTGAGTTCCATTTTGTTTTTAAAACATCAAATGAATTCGGAATCACGCAAACTTTATATCCATGCGACCGTCTCGGATTAAGCTTTCTATTAAACTAAAAATCATAATTTTTTGCTGACTCTAGCTTCGGGAATATAAGCAAAATCGTGACTGCTCTGCAGTGTTTTAAAATCAGAAGACAGCAACAGCGTACAACATTCGAAATTTCATATAAAATCCAAATTAAATCCAACTACCTTCAAAATTAATGTGGTTAAACATAACTTATTCAAATTTCTTTCTCAGTTGGTTCCAGGGTCATACCATTTTTAATGAAGGATTTACGTAGCTTGGAAATTAGGTAATTTTCTGCAGAATTCTGTTTTACAAATCATTGAACACAACCTCTTCCAAGTCCCATAACTCACTTATTAGAACATGGAAAACCATGAAATTTAAATCACATATGCTAAACATACTTAATTTTTACCTCCAATTGGTTTCATCTCAATATCTATCCAGGATCAAAAGTTATAAACTCTCAAAGTTACTAAATTAAGAAAACAGAATCTGGCTTTTTCTGCATAATGCATCATCTTTCAAAAATTTATATCTTTAAAACTACAAGTCCAGTTGTTCTGAAATTTTACGGAATTAAAATAATAGGAATAAAGTTTTATTTAAAATTAGTTCCATTTGAAAATTCAAACTGGAAAATTTCCAATAGAAGAAACAAGTTGCTGCTGTGTTAAACGTTCTACAGAAAAACCAGATTTGACATCTATAATTCAAAAATTTATCATAAATCATAAGCTTAATGAAAAAGTCACAAATTCACCAGTCCAGATCCCTACATCCCCAAGCTTAATTCAGACTTGGTTCCATGCAATTCTGATCATCATAGAATTAGTTATAGATTTTCAAAGTTTCCCGGCTTCGTTTGAAAGTAATACAGAAAATCAAGTTTTACATTTTAACTTTGAAAAATCATAACTAGTTCTATTGTTAATTCAAACTTCTCAAAATTGAATTCCAATAACAACTTTTATCATAGTTTACTCAGCCTTTACTCTCATATCATTTCGATCATTATTGAATAACTGATTCACTTCCAAAGTTGTCTTTTAAATTCAAAAGTCAGATTTTCAGCAATTAGTTCAGCATTTCAAAATTCAGTCTTCCAATTATTCCTTAAACACAACTTCAATTAATCACTAACTAAGTCCATTACAGTAAACCAACTCAACAGCAACAATTTCAATTTAATCAATCAAAATACAGAAATCACAATAATCTCCCATCAAACACTTTATAATTCAATTTCACATAATCAACGAATTCAACCAAAGTTCCAATAAAAAATCTCAATCATTCCAATCATAATTTCAGCCAAAACTCAACATTCATATAATCAATCAATTACTCAAAGTTATTAAATCTATTTGCAGTTATTCAATAAACCTTGTAGGCATTCTTAAATTAAAATCGTTTAAGTTAAACCCCCTACCTCGATTAGCTGAACTCGCACAAATTAACCACTATAAGCCCGCTTATTTTGAATTCACAGCAGCAGCGACAATTTCAACGTAATCCCGCAGCAGTAAAACTCTTGTGACTAGCTATAGCATAACAGCAGCAACATCAACGACCTCAACACCAATTGTGATTGCTCAGGAGATAAATTGACAACTAGAACAAAACCATATGCTGCTATAATTAGGATAGAGTATAACGGATGAACAAAAATGATAGAAGAGTAAGGAAGAAAGCGTTACTGGCTTAAGAAACAGAAAATTGGCATTGGAACTGGAACAAAGAGGATGATGATGCTGGCTAGACTGAAAGATGGTGGCAACAAATTGCTTTCTCTAATAACAAGCTCCGATCACGGCAGTTCCAACGGATATGGCACGACAAGGTACATCAGAGGCAGAGACATGGTTGACCCGAAGCAACAAGGTCACGGTGATGGCGGCTCCGGCAGCTAGGACGCAACCTAGTCCTTCACCAACGGCAGTGGTGACCACGAACCATAGTGACGGCGATGACACCGGCGGCGATCCCTACCAGCATCGCCTCTTCTTTTCTTGGCAACGAGCCCGCAACAGAGCTCCCTTTCCTCTTCCAATTTGCGCTCCTCTCCCCTGTTCTGTTCGGCGTCAGTGGTAACCCTAGCAGGGACAATAGCGATCGAAGCTTCCGCAACGATCACCAGGCACGGTAGCGACACTACCTTCTCCCTCTATCATGCGCGTCTCTCTGTTCTTCGTGGTGCTTCCCCTCCGATTTCAATGCCAGCGACGGTAATGACACCTTCCGTCGTCACCCTCTCCTCTGGCTTCCCTGATCCCTCTTCTCCCTTTCATCAATTTCTCGTTTCCCTTTTGCTCCCTCTCTGTTCCCCTTTCTCTCTTTTTTCCCTTTCTGAACGTATAGGCATTTAGGTTTTGTGAAATTAGGTTAGGTTTAAGTCTTAATTTGGGAATTCTAGAGTTAGGTAAAATATATAGGAGTAACATAATAATTTTATAAAATATTCGAGATAGAATAACAATTCAGAAATCAAATATAATACTATAAAGATTACTTTCGAAATGCATAAGATTTTCACTATCGATCTATTTTTGAGCTCAAATAATTATTTTTAAATTAAATTATAAAGTAAATATATTAATCACATTTTATAAAATACGGTTAAACTCGAAATATCAATTACCTAAATCAAATTATATGACCTATCATTATATTTCCATCATAATTTTAATTTCAGTTTATATAAAATAACTAATTAAAATAAAAATTGTACATAAATATTAATTGACTTAAGTTTAGAGTATTTACAAAAATCCATTTAATCATTCCTAATAAAATAAACCATAATTCATTCATAATAGAAATTATTTCAATTAAATTATATAATACTTCCATTACTGAATTCTAATTTGAAATTATATAAAATAACCAATTATAAAAATTTACACAAAAATATTAATTGAATTAACTCCAAATATTAGTAAACTAATTTAATTACTCTTAATTAATTAATTTATAAAATAAGATATCAAATTAATAAAATAAATCGTAACTTTTTCAGGATAAAAGTTACTTAAATTAAATTATACAATTCTTTCTTATTTTTCAATTACTAAAATTATACAAAATATTCTATTATAATAAGATTACTTAAAAATATTAATTGATTCAAAATAAAACTATCTCCGAATCTATTTAATTATTTCCAACAAAATAATTTCTAAAATTACAAAATTTAAACTTAACAAGATAAAATCACAATTTATTTATATTTAGATTTTCAAAAATGCAGGATGTTACACGGTGACAGCGCATTTGGAACATTTTCACTGAGAGGACGGGAAGTAGCCATTGACAACGGTGATGCCCAACATAAAGCTTGCCATGGAAGGAGCCTTGCGTGCATGAAGAAGAAGATAGTAGGAAAGCAGAGATTCAGAAGACAAAGCATCTCCAAAGCCACAACCTGTTCTTCATTACTGCATAACAAGTATTTATTTCATGTTCTTTTACTTTTTACAATTAAATCTGAGAATTATTGATATCCTGACTAAGAGTTACAAGATAACCATAGCTTGCTTCAAGCCGACAATCTCCGTGGGATCGACCCTTACTCACGTAAGGTATTACTTGGACGACCCAGTGCACTTGCTGGTTAGTTGTGCGGAGTTGCAAAAGTGTGATTATAATTTCGTGCACCAAGTTTTTGGCGCCGTTGCCGGGGATTGTTCGAGTTTGGACAACTGACGGTTTATCTTGTTGCTTAGATTAGGAATATTTTATTTTTGTTGGTTTAGAGTCTTTTATTTGAGTTTAGTTTCATATTTTAAGTTTGGTTTCAATTGCATGCTTTTATTTTCTTTTAACTTTTCGAAATTGCATGTTCTTAGTTCTTTCTTGATTTTTAAAAAAAATTTCTAAGTTTGGTGTCTTCTTTGTGTTTTCCTTTAATTTTTCGAAAATTTGTGTTTGATTTTCTAAAAATTTTAAGTTTGGTGTGTTTTTGTGCTTTTATTTACCTAAAAATTTTTCAAAAATTTGTTCTTGGTGTTCATCTTGATCTTCAAAGTGTTCTTGGTGTTCACCTTGACATTCAAAGTTTTCTTGTTTGTCCTCTCTGTTTTGATCTAAAATTTCTAAGTTTAGTGTCATTTTGTTGTTTTTCTCTTTCCTCATTAAAATTCAAAAATAAAAAATATCTTTTCCTTATTTTACTCATAATTTTCGAAATTTGGCATTAAAGTAGTGGTGCACGAAATTGTGATGTCCAGGCTCGAACAATACCTGGCACGTGAGCTACTTGGTATGCGTAATCGTGATTACACATTCATAATTTGTCACAACTTCGATACAACTAACCAGCAAGTGCACTGGGTCGTCCAAGTAATACCTTACGTNNTGTTCAAAGATGATCCTAAGATCCTAAGATGATCAAAAGATGCCTAATACAATAGTAAAAGGTCCTATTTATAATAAACTAGCTACTAGGGTTTACATCAGTAAGTAATTGATGCATAAATCCACTTCCTGGGCCCACTTGGTGTGTGTTTGGGCTGAGCCTGAGTGTTGCACGTGTAGAGATCCTTCTTGGAGTTGAACGCCAGCTTTTGTGCCAGTTTGGGCGTTCAACTCTGGTTTTGGCTCCTTTTCTGGCGTTGGACGCCAGATTTGGGTAGAAAGCTGGCGTTGAACGCCAGTTTACATCGTCAATTCTTGGCCAAAGTATGGACTATTATATATTGCTGGAAAGTCCTGGATGTCTACTTTCCAACTCAATTGGAAGCGCGCCATTTCGAGTTCTGTAGCTCCAGAAAATCCACTTTGAGTGCAGGGAGGTCAGAATCCAACAGCATCAGCAGTCCTTCTTCAACCTCGAAATCTGATTTCTGCTCAAGTCCCTCAATTTCAGCCAGAAAATACCTGAAATCACAGAAAAACACACAAACTCATAGTAAA
>NC_029785.2:106689348-106689513 GCF_000816755.2 Arachis ipaensis | reverse complement strand
GGAGGGATAATTTTCGAAAATTATTTTGAAAAAGGGTTAGTGATTTTCGAAAAATGGTTTTTGAAAATTGTTAGTATTTTTTCGAAAAATTTTTTAAAATTAAAAATAAGAATAATTAGTTAATTAAAAAGAAATTTTTGAAAAAGAGGGAAGATATTTTCGAAA
>NC_029785.2:106689059-106689236 GCF_000816755.2 Arachis ipaensis | reverse complement strand
GACTGGTTATTAGCAACCATGTCAATGAGTTCTTGAGCTTCTGCAGGCATTTTCTTTAGGTGTATGGATCCACCTGCAGAAGTGTCCAGTGACATCTTTGATAGCTCAGATAAACCATCATAGAATATATCCAGGATGGTCCATTCTGAAAGCATGTCAGAAGGACACTTTTTGGTC
>NC_029785.2:106620806-106688965 GCF_000816755.2 Arachis ipaensis | reverse complement strand
TTTTGAAAAAGATAAGATAAGAAGATATTTTTGAAAAGATATGATAGGAAAGATTTGATTTTTAAAATCTCAATTAATGACTTGATTCATAAGAAATCACAAGATATGATTCTAGAACTTAAAGTTTGAATCTTTCTTAACAAGCAAGTAACAAACTTGAAAATTTTGAATCAAAACATTAATTACTATTGTTATTTTCGAAAATTTGGTATAAAAATAGGAAAAAGATTTTTGAAAAATATTTTTGGAATTTTCGAAAATAACTAAGAATTTTGAAAAAGATTTGATTTTTGAAAAAGATTTTGAAAAAGATAAGATTTTCAAATTGAAAATTTGATTTGACTCATGGGAAACAACTTGATTTCAAAAATTTTTGAAAAAGTCAATCCAAATTTTCGAATTTGATGGGAGAAAAAGGGAAAGATATTTTTTTGATTTTTGAATTTTTATGATGCAAGAGAAAAACCACTAAAAAGATGCAATGCATGAAATTTTTAGATCAAAACAATGAATGCATGCAAGAATGCTATGAATGTCAAGATGAACACCAAGAACACTATGAATGTCAAGATGAACATCAAGAACATATTTTGAAAAATTTTAATGCAGAGAAAATATGCAAGACACCAAACTTAGAATTCTTTAATGCTTACGCACTAAGAATTCAAGAATGCACATGATAAACATGAAAAGACACAAAACAAAAAATCATCAGGATCAAACAAGAAGACTTAGCAAGAACAACTTGAAGATCATGAAGAACACTATGAATGCATGATATTTTCGAAAAATGTAAGATGCATATGCAAGTGACACCAAACTTATGATATGACTCAAGACTCAAACAAGAGATACAAAAATATTTTTGATTTTTATGATTTTCTAAATTTTTTTTGGATTTTTTCAAAAATTATATGAAAAAGGAAAATAAGGATTCCAAAATCTTTAACATGAATTCCAGGAATCTTGCATTCTTAGTCTATAGCTTCAGTCCAGGAATTAGACATGGCTCACTAGCCAGCCAAGCTTTCAATGAAAGCTCCGGTCCAAAACACTAGACATGGCCAATGGCCAGCCAAGCTTTAGCATGTAATTCAGATATGACATGCCTGACATACTCATTCCCAAAGGAATAGACATGGCTTTACAGCCAGCCAGGCTTCAACATGCTTCATGAAACACTAGAATTCATTCTTCAAAAATTTTGAATAAAATTTTTTTTTGAAAACATTTTTATTTATTTATTTTTTTTTTCGAAAACAGATGAGAGATTTTTGAAAATATTTTTGAAAGATTTTTGAAAACAAAACAAAAAGAAAATTACCTAATCTGAGCAACAAGATGAGCCGTCAGTTGTCCAAACTCAAACAATCCCCGGCAACGGCGCCAAAAACTTGGTGTTGTTGCCGGGATTGGGATCTCAGATGATTCTTGGCGCCAAACAGGAACAATTAAGTCCCCGGCAACGGCGCCAAAAACTTGGTGCATGAAATTGTGATGTCCAGGCTCGAACAATACCTGGCACGTGAGCTACTTGGTATGCGTAATCGTGATTACACATTCATAATTTGTCACAACTTCGATACAACTAACCAGCAAGTGCACTGGGTCGTCCAAGTAATACCTTACGTGAGTAAGGGTCGAATCCCACGGAGATTGTTGGTATGAAGCAAGCTATAGTCACCTTGTAAATCTCAGTCAGGCAGATATAAATGGGCGTTCAACTCTGGTGTTGGCTCCTTTTCTGGCGCTGGACGCTAGATTTGGGTAGAAAGCTGGCGTTGAACGCCAGTTTACGTCGTCAATTCTTGGCCAAAGTATGGACTATTATATATTGCTGGAAAGTCCTGGATGTCTACTTTCCAACTCAATTGGAAGCGTGCCATTTCGAGTTCTGTAGCTCCAGAAAATCTACTTTGAGTGCAGGGAGGTCAGAATCCAACAACATCAGCAGTCCTTTTTCAACCTCTGAATCTGATTTCTGCTCAAGTCCCTCAATTTCATCCAGAAAATACCTGAAATCACAGAAAAACACACAAACTCATAGTAAAGTGCAGAAATGTGAATTTAACATAAAAACTAATGAAAACATCCCTAAAAGTAACTAGATCCTACTAAAAACATACTAAAAACAATGCCAAAAAGCGTATAAATTATCCGCTCATCAAGTAGTCAAAGATTTTTAAAATCATATCTTTTCTTTTTAGTCAAGTCAAAATTATAATTTCAAAAATTGATCTTTTCAAATCTTTTTCAAAAATCAAATCTTTTTAATCTATTGCAATCATATCTTCTCAATCAAATCTTTTTCAAAATAAATTTCAATCATATCTTTTTTATTGCTAATTTCAAAATCTTTTTAATTAATTAATTAATTTAGTCTTCAATTTGCTTTTATTTTATTTTCTTTTTTCGAAATTTTATTTTATTTTATTTTCCATTTATTATATTTTATTCTATTTTAATTTCGGTCACTTTTAATTAAATAAATAAAAATATAATTTATTTGCAATTCATATCAATTCCCTTTTCTCCATCATGGACATAAGTGGAAATGAATTGTCCAGAAGGACTCTGGGGTCATATGCTAACCCCATTACAGCTGCATATGGGAGTAGCATCTGTATACCTCCCATCAAAGCAAGCAGTTTTGAGCTAAATCCTCAGCTCATTATCATGGTGCAGCAAAATTGCCAGTATTCCGGTCTTCCACAGGAAGAACCTACTGAGTTTCTGGCACAGTTCTTACAAATTGCTGACATAGTACGTGATAAAGAAGTAGATCAGGATGTCTACAGATTATTACTGTTTCCATTTGCCATAAAAGATCAAGCTAAGAGGTGGTTAAATAACCAAACCACAGCAAGCATAAAAACATGGAGACAGTTATCAGACAAATTTCTGAATCAATTTTACCCTCCAAAAAGGATGACACAGCTAAGGCTGGACATCCAAGGCTTTAAACAAGAGGATCATGAATCCCTTTATAATGTCTGGGAGAGGTATAGAGGGATGCTAAGGAAATGCCCCTCTGAAATGTTTTTAGAGTGGGTACAGTTAGACATCTTTTACTATGGGCTTACAAAAAAAGTTTAAATGTCTCTAGACCACTCAGCTGGTGGATCTATACACATGAGAAAAACAATTGAAGAGGCTCAAGAACTCATAGATACAGTTGCCAAAAATCAGCACCTGTACTCAAGTAGTGAATCCTCCATGAAAAAAGAAGCTAAGGCAGTATCAACTGACTTTAGTCCTCAGGAACAAGTTGCTGAACTGGGGGAAAAGTTGGCGTTAAACGCCCATTCCTTGTCCAGTTCTGGCGTTCAAACGCCAATGAGGAATCAGACACCTGCAAGTGCTGATAGTAACCCCTCTAAGAAGGCTTCTCTAACCACTTCTGTAGGGAATAAACCTGCAGCAACTAAGGTTGAAGAATATAAAGCTAAGATGCCTTATCCTCAGAAGCTCCACCAAGCGGAACAGGATAAACAATTTGCCCGCTTTGCAGACTATCTCAGGACTCTTGAAATAAAGATCCCATTTGCAGAGGCACTTGAGAAAATACCCTCTTATGCTAAGTTCATGAAAGAGATCTTAATTCATAAGAAGGATTGGAGAGAAACTGAAAACTTTTTCTCACTGAAGAATGCAGTGCAGTCATCCTAACAAGCTTACCAGAAAAGCTTAAGGATCCCAGATTCTTTGGTGGAAGAGATCAATATGACTGAGAGTCTTGAATCAGAGCTAGATGACATCTTTAAAGATGTTCGGTCTGATTTGGAGGAACCAGAGGAAATAAAAGAACCTCTAAAAATCCCTCAGGAAGAGAAGAAACCTCCTAAACCAGAGCTCAAACCACTACCACCATCCCTGAAATATGCATTTCTGGGAGAGGGTGACACTTTTCCAGTGATCATAAGCTCTGCTTTAAATCCACAGGAAGAGAAAGCACTAATTCAAGTGCTAAGGACACACAAGACAGCTCTTGGGTGGTACATAAGTGATCTTAAGGGCATTAGCCCAGCAAGATGCATGCACAAGATCCTATTGGAGGATGATGCTAAGCTAGTGGTTCAACCACAGAGGCGGCTAAATCCAGCCATGAAGGAAGTGGTGCAGAAAGAGGTCACTAAGTTATTAGAGGCTGGGATTATTTATCCTATTTCTAATAGCCCCTGGGTGAGCCCTGTCCAAGTTGTCCCCAAGAAGGGAGGAATGATAGTGGTTCATAATGAAAAGAATGAACTGGTTCCCACAAGAATAGTTACAGGGTGGCGTATGTGTATTGACTACAGAAGGCTCAATACAGCCACCAGAAAGGATCATTTTCCTTTACCATTCATAGACCAGATGCTAGAGAGACCAGCAGGCCATGAATATTACTGCTTTTTGGATGGCTATTTAGGCTATAACCAAATTGCAGTGGATCCTCAAGACCAAGAGAAAACAGTATTCACATGTCCATCTGGAGTATTTGCTTACAGAAGAATGCCTTTTGGTTTGTGCAATGCACCTGCAACCTTTCAGAGGTGCATGCTCTCTATCTTCTCTGATATGATAGAGAAGTTCCTGGAAGTCTTCATGGATGACTTCTCAGTATTTGGAGACTCATTCAGCTCCTGTCTTGATCATCTAGCACTTGTCCTAAAAAGGTGCTAAGAGACTAACCTGGTCTTAAACTGGAAAAAATGTCACTTTATGGTGACTGAAGGAATTGTCCTTGGACACAAAATTTCAAGCAAGGGGATAGAGGTGGATCAAGCCAAGGTAGAGGTAATTGAGAAATTACCACCACCTGCCAATGTTAAGGCAATCAGAAGCTTTCTGGGGCATGCAAGATTCTATAGGAGGTTCATAAAGGATTTTTCAAAAATTGTAAAACCTCTAAGCAACCTGCTAGCTGCTGACACGCCATTTGTGTTTGACACAGAGTGTCTGCAGGCGTTTGAGACCCTGAAAGCCAAGCTGGTCACAGCATCAGTCATCTCTGCACCTGACTAGACATTACCATTCGAATTAATGTGTGATGCCAGTGACCATGCCATTAGTGCAGTATTGGGACAAATGCATAACAAGCTTCTGCACGTCATTTACTATGCTAGTCGTGTTCTAAATGACGCACAAAAGAATTACACAACCACAGAAAAGGAGTTACTTGCAGTGGTTTATGCCATTGACAAGTTTAGATCCTATTTAGTAGGATCAAAAGTGATTGTGTATACTGACCATGCTGCTCTTAAATATCTTCTCACAAAGCAGGATTCAAAACTCAGGCTCATAAGATGGGTGTTGCTTCTGCAAGAGTTTGATATAGAAATAAGAGACAGAAAAGGGACAGAGAACCAGGTAGCTGATCACCTGTCCCGGATAAAACCAGTAGTAGGGGCGTCCCTCCCTCCTACTGAGATCTCTGAGACCTTTCCGGATGAGCAACTTTTTGCCATTCAAGAAGCATCATGGTTTGCAGACATTGCAAATTATAAAGCTATGAGGTTCATACCCCAGGAGTACAGCAGGTTGCAAAAGAAAAAACTAATTTCTGATTTAAAGTACTACTTATGGGATGAACCATATCTCTTTAAGAGATGCGCAGACAGAATGATCCGCAGATGCATCCCTAGAGAGGAGGCACAGAAGATCCTATGGCATTGCCATGGATCACAGTATGGAGGACATTTCGGAAGTGAGCGAACAGCCACTAAAGTCCTCCAATGTGGCTTCTATTGGCCTACTTTCTACAGAGATGCCCGAGAGTTTGTGCGTAACTGTGACAGTTGCCAAAGAGTTGGTAAATTGCCTCATGGTTATGCCATGCCTCAACAAGGGATCTTAGAGATTGAGTTGTTTGATGTATGGGGTATTGACTTCAAGGGTCCTTTCCCACCATCATACTCAAATACTTACATTCTGGTGGCAGTAGACTACGTATCTAAATGGGTGGAGGTAATTGCCACACCCATTAATGATACCAAGACTGTGCTGAAGTTCCTCCAGAAACATATTTTCAGCAGATTTGGTGTTCCCAGAGTACTAATCAGTGATGGGGGCACCCATTTCTGCAATAAACAGCTTTACTCTACTATGGTTCGATATGGAATTAGCCACAAAGTAGCAACTCCGTATCATCCACAGACAAATGGGCAGGCTGAAGTCTCTAATAGAGAACTAAAGAGAATCCTGGAACGGACTGTAATTGCCCATAGAAAGGATTGGGCAAAGAGCTTGGATAATGCTCTGTGGGCATACAGAAGAACATTCAAGACTCCTATAGGAACCTCTCCATACCAGCTTGTGTATGGCAAGGCCTGTCATCTGCCCGTGGAACTGGAACATAAAGCCTACTGGGCAACCAGATTCCTAAACCTGGATGCTAAGTTAGCTGGTGAGAAAAGATTGCTCCAGCTAAATGAGCTAGAGGAGTTCAGACTCAATGCTTTTGAAAATGCAAAAATTTATAAGGAAAAAGCAAAAAAGTGGCATGACAAGAAATTGTCATCCAGAGTCTTTGAGCCAGGACAAAAAGTTCTGCTGTTCAACTCTAGGCTCAGATTTTATCCTTTGAAGTTCAGAATGATTGGCTTCTATAGGAACTTAGAATACAGATAGTGTTATTGATTCTCCTAGTTAAGTATGTTGATTCTTGAACACAGCTACTTTATGAGTCTTGGTCGTGACCCTAAGCATTTTGTTTTCTAGTATTATCACCGGATACATAAATGCCACAGACACATAACTGGGTGAACCTTTTCGGATTGCGACTCAGCTTTGCTAGAGTCCCCAATTAGAGGTGTCCAGAGCTCTTAAGCACACTCTTTTTGCTTTGGACCATGACTTTAACCGCTCAGTCTCAAGTTTTCACTTGACACCTTCACGCCACAAGCACATGGTTAGGGACAACTTGGTTTAGCTGCTTAGGCCAGGATTTTATTCCGTTGGGCCCTCCTATCCACTAATGCTCAAAGCCTTGGAGCCTTTTTATTACCCTTGCCTTTTGGTTTAAAGGGCTATTGGCTTTTTCTGCTTGCTCTCTTTTTTTTCTTTCTTTTTTTTTTGCATTTTTTTTCTGCAAGCTTTCTATTCACTACTTTTTCTTGCTTCAAGAATCAATTTTATGATTTTTCAGATCATCAAATAACATTTCTCCTTTTTCATCATTCTTTCAAGAGCCAACAATTTTAACATTCATAAACAACAAATTCAAAAATATGCATTGTTCAAGAATTCATTCAGAAAACAAGAGTATTACCACCACATTAAAATAATTAAACTGTTTTAAAATTTGAAATTCATGTACTTCTTTTTCTTTTTCAATTAAGAACATTTTTTTTATTTAAGAAAGGTGATGGATTCATGGGACATTCATAGCTTTAAGACATAAACTTTAAATTTTATTGATTATGGATTAAAAATAAGACTCAAAAATAAATATAAGAGCAGACCCATAATAATAGAAGACAGAAAATTAAAAGCAGAAAAATGAATGACTCTTAAAATAGACTCTTAATAATAAAGGTTATCACGGAGTTAGGACTCAACAACCTTGATTTTGAGAAGTGGATGCTCCCTCAATCTGTGGGGTGCTTGGTCCTTCAAGGAAGAGCTTTTGGCGCTTCAGCTTCTGTAGCTCACGCCCCTGCTTCTCCTGTTCCTTCAGCAGCTTGCAGAGCATGCAGTTTTGATTATGCTGTTCTTCCTTAAGTTGTTCCATAACTTCTTGCAGCTTGGTAACAGATGCTTCTAGGCGGGTTCAGTAGTCAATTTCAGGAATTTCTGGGAGGAACTCCTGCACCCTCCTTTTGATGGAGATGTCTTGCACTTGTCCTTCCATTGACTTCTTGGTGATTGGGTGTTCGATTGGGATGAATTCATCTACTCCCATCCTCACCCCAGCATCTTTACATAGCAGAAAAATTAAGCTTGGGTAGGCCAGTTTGGCTTCAGTGGAGTTCTTGTTTGCAATTGTGTAAATCTCACAAGAAATCAGATGATGAATCTCCACTTCTTTCCCCAGTATAATACAATGAATCATCACTGCTCTTTTGACCGTGACCTCAGAGCGGTTGCTAGTGGGCAATATAGAACGCCTAATGAAGTCCAACCAGCCTCTAGCAACTGGTTTGAGATCTCCCATCTTGAGTTGGTTTGGGACACCTTTTGAATTGGTTATCCACTTAGTTCCAGGGAGGCATATGTCCTCTAGAAATTGATCCAACCCCTTATCTACTCTCACCATTCTCCTATTAAAGGATTCTGGATCATCTTATAGTTGAGGCAGTTTGAAGACCTCTCTTATTTTGTCCAGATGGAAGTAAATAAGCCTCCCTCTGACCATAGTTTGGTAGGTGTGAAAGGCGGTTTCAGTTATTCTCTACTTATCTGTTAGCCACAGATTTGAGTAGAATTCCTGAACCATGTTTCTTCCAACCTTTGTCTCAGGATTGGCTAGAATTTCCCATCCTTTGTTTCGAATTTGCTCTTGGATCTCCGGATATTCATCTTCTTTCAAGTTGAATTTAACTTCCGGGATCACTGACCTCAGACCCATTATTTTGTGGTAATGCTCTGCATGCTCTTTGGTTAAGAACCTCTCTTGATTCCAAAGACTCTTTGGAGTATTCTCTTTCTTGCCTCTTGAATTGGTTTGTTTTCCCTTAGGTGCCATGATCTTGATGAGTCTTAGCTCAGTGATCACGGAAAAACACACCAAACTTAGAGGTTTGCTTGCT
The DNA here is from genome assembly GCF_000816755.2 of Arachis ipaensis. Lineage (NCBI taxonomy): Eukaryota > Viridiplantae > Streptophyta > Magnoliopsida > Fabales > Fabaceae > Arachis > Arachis ipaensis. The sequence continues at coordinate 106,680,236 of NC_029785.2, read as the reverse complement.
CTCAAGCAAAAGAAAAGAAAGGGGAGAGAGAGGAGGAGAGCCAAATTCGAATGGTGGAGAAGAGGGGATGGCCGAATGTATATTTATAGGAGGAAGGGAGGGATTTCGAAAAATTTGAAAGAGATATGACATAGAGATATGATTGATGGAAGAAAACAAAATCATGATATGAAAAAGATGAGATTTGTAATTGAAAAAGATATAAAGATGTTAAATCTGAAAATTTGGTTATGCATCTAAGAAATAAGAGATGATATGATGAGTTGAAAAAGATTTGGAAAGAAATTAAGAGGATAATTGAGTTTTTGAAAAGATTTGGGAAGGATTTGAAAGAAAATTGAAAAGAGATTTAGAAAATTGTTGAATTTTGGAAAATTGAGGGTGAATGATGAAAGTTTGAAACATGTTTATGCAGAAAATTATGAGTCAAAACATGAAAATTTAAAAAAATTTGAAGTTGGAAACAAAATCTCCTCCCCCTGCCTTTTTGGCGTTAAACACCCAGAATGGTATCCATTCTGGCATTTAACGCCCAATTGTTGGCCATTATGGGCGTTTAACGCCCAGCACCTGGCTGGCGTTAAACGCCAGAAACCCCTTTATCACTGGGCGTTTATCTGAACGCCCAGGATGCTGCAATTCTGGCGTTAAACACCCAGAATGGTACCCATTCTGGCGTTTAACGCCCAAAATGGTACCTTTACTGGCGTTAAACGCCCAGAATGGTACCCATTCTGGCATTTAATGCCCAAAATGCCCTTTACTAGCGTTTTCTTGCCAGCAAGCTCCTTTTCTCTGCTTTTTGCACTGAATCCTTCTGTAAATCTGTGAATTCCTTCAATTTTGATGATTAACCTTTGAAGAAAAATGTATATCAAACTTCTACAAGTATTAATTAAAATAAATAACTTGCTAATGGCTGGGTTGCCTCCCAGCAAGCGCTTCTTTATTGTCTTTAGCTGGACCTTTACTGAGCTTCATTCAAGCCTTAGTTTTGAGCATTCTTGCTCAAAATTGCTTTCAAGATAATGTTTGATTCTCTGTCCATTAACAATGAACTTTTTGTCAGAATCAATATCTTGAAGCTCAACATATCCATATAGTGACACTCCTGTAATCACATATGGTCCCCTCCACCGGGATTTTAATTTCTCGGGGAAGTGAGATGCCAAAACTATTCAGAGGCAAAAAGCTAAAAGCCCCGCTCATCTAATTAATACTGATCTTCATAGATGTTTTTGGAATTCATTGTATATTTTCTTATTTTTATCCTATTTGATTTTTAGTTGCTTGGGGACAAGCAACAATTTAAGTTTGGTGTTGTGATGAGCGGATAATTTATACGCTTTTTGGAATTGTTTTTAGTATGTTTTTAGTATATTTTAGTTAGTTTTTATTATGTTTTTTTTAGTTTTTAAATAAAAATCACTTTTCTGGACTTTACTATGAGTTTGTGTGTTTTTCTGTGATTTCAGGTATTTTCTAGCTGAAATTGAGGGACCTGAGCAAAAATCTGATTCAGAGGCTGAAAAAGGACTGCAGATGCTGTTGGATTTTGACCTCCCTGCACTCGAAATGGATTTTCTGGAGCTACAGAAGCTCAATTGGCACGCTCTCAATTGAGTTGAAAAGTAGACATCCTGGACTTTCCAGCAATATATAATAGTCTATACTTTGCCCGAGATTTGATGGCCCAAACAGGTGTTTTAAGTCAGCTCAAGAATTCTGGCGTTTAACTCCAGAACTGGCACAAAAGCTGGAGTTGAACGCCCAAACTGGTACAAAAGCTGGCGTTTAACTCCAAGAAAAGTCTCTACACATGAAAGCTTCAATGCTCAACCCAAGCACACACCAAGTGGGCCCCGGAAGTAGATTTTTACACTAAACACCCTAGCTTACTCATTTTCTGTAACCCTAGGTCACCAGTTTACTATAAAAACTACTTTTAGTGATTCATCTTGTACCTCATGACACTTTACACGTTTCATATTGTATTCTCTACAGCATGAGTCTCTAAACCCATTGTTGGGGGTGAGGAGCTAACCATAACTTGCTTCAAGCCGACAATCTCCGTGGGATCGACCCTTACTCACGTAAGGTATTACTTGGACGACCCAGTGCACATGCTGGTTAGTTGTGCAGAGTTACAAAAGTGTGTTTGTAATTTCGTGCACCAGCTATTATGAGGAGTAATTTGACAATTGATATTTTATTATGGGTCTCATATACACTTGGATTAATTATTTCAATTCCTATTTTAACTTGCACACCAAGTGTTTGTGAAAAAAGCTCTCATGGCATTTTGCATTCTATTCTAATTTACTCTCACACTTTAATGGCTTTTTTTCACATCACTTGCAATCCACATGTATTGATATTATCATTCACAATTGTCATCATACAAGTGCTCTTTAATTTGGTACATTTAATAATTGATGCTTGAGTTATGCTTCTCATGCCTATTACTTGCATTCTTTTAACCCTCTTGCATCCAATTGTTATGAATTGCCTTCATGATTTTACTTAATGTCTTCCATGCATGTTGTAGCTACCGTGTATAGGATATCCCTTTTCCTTTGGCATTCATTATTACTTGGACTTTCTTCCTTCCAATGGTTAGTTATCTATACTTGCAATTAATTCTCTTTTTTCCTTCTTTAGGATGGCCACTAAAAGAGGAAAGAAGAAGGCTTCTGAAAAGACACTGGTAAGGAGAGGAACTAAGAGAGCACCGGCTAAGGCGCCACCATTTACAAGCATCAAGCCGCCAACAAAGCGGGTGAAGAGGATCATCAAAGTTGATGAAGCGGAAAAAGCCTTTCCCGCACGGGACTCCACACGGTTCACTAACCGTTATTGCAAGCAGATGTTCCCCATCCTAGCCGAGAGGAACTACAATAATGAGCATCTACTCATTCTTTGAACACATTTTGTTGATTTTGTGGAGCCCCGCATCGAGAGGAGACAGTGGGGATTCTTAAGGAGGCAGCCGCGGGAGGCCAACCTATTATGGGTAGTTAAATTCTACTCCAACTTCTACTCGCCTACCCTGCAGACTTCTATGTTTGTCAGCAGCAAGTCCTTGTCTCTGAGGGTGCCATACAGAAAGTCTTGGATCTTCCACCTAGCCCAGAGGGATTGGATTCATATCAAGAGGCCCAGCTTAAGCGCCAGATGTATCAGTTTGACTGGGACAGTGTCCTTGGCGTTATAGCCCAACCTGGCAGCACCTGGATCTACGGGCATCACTGGTCAAAACCCAAGAGTATCTCAGCCCAAACACTTACTTTAGAGGCTCGCGTGTGAGCACAGATTATGTCCCACTATATGTTTTTGAGCACTCACGAGTCCACGTTCACAGCGGACATGGCAGTTCTCATCTGGTGCATCCTTACGGAACAACTCTTAACCTGCCCCGACTCATCCGGCAGGGAATGGGACACGTGCAGATCGCGGGTAACCTGCCTTTCCCCTCATTAGTTTCAGATTTAGGCTCTGCAGTAGATGTTTCCTATCGGGCTGGGGACACGAAGGCCGTCATCCCTAGGGCCGATCAGTATGTACCGAATGGGAAGTACATCAGACCGCCAGTCCCTTCTGCGAGCCGGCCTCCAAGCCCATCTTTGGATACTCCTCCTTCTTCTGCTCCACCATCATCCACCCATCAAGAACCATCCACCCATCAGATGTTTCTTCAGATCCTTTAGAGGTTAGACTGGAAAGACCAGCGGATGGAGCAAATGGAGCGCCGCAACAAGTGCCGATACAACTATCTAAAGGAACTCATTGTTAGTACTCACCCATCTCCGGAATAGAAGGACACCCCGGACTCCCTTTCACATAGTAGCACAGGGAACCATGACGAGCCAGATAGTGGAGGCGATGCTTCCAGCCCTACCTTGCTCCTTACTGATGGCATAGAGGACCGTGCTAAGCTTTAAGTGTGGGGAGGTCAATCCTTGACTTCTGGAGGTAATCTCTCTCTCTTAACACCAACATTTTATTTTTTTCTTTTGTTAGATAGGATAGATTGCATGGTAATAACTGCTTGCATGTATGTTTTGCTTGGTTGAAGTAATGAGTTTCTTTTCAAGACCCTATCTTATAGTATTTCACTAATTCAAATTAAAATTTGTATTAAACTTATTTGAAGATTGTAATTTGGAACATGGTTTATAGCTAAGAACACACAACCTGTGAGATTTTGAGCTTAATTATATGGTTACATTATTTAACCATGATTTTTATTCTTGTGTGTTTTCTTCTCTATGATTGCAATCTATGGTTTGTTCCATTCTATATGTCCATTGTCTAGTGTATATTCATGCATACATATGATTGAGGCCATAAATTGTTATTAGCTCACTTATCCCAAATAGCCTACCATTCCATTTACCTTTGTTTGCCACTTTGAGCCTTTTTAACCCCATTTGTTCTTTATTTTACCACATCACTAGCCTTAAGAGGAAAGACAATTAATTACCCTATTTGAATCTTTGGTTAGCTTAAGATAGAGAGTGTCTATCAACTAAGTATGGGGAAATGTGAAAACTTGGATTGATGAGAATGTGTTGTGTTTTTATTGACAAAAATATTGGGAATTTGGGTGCTTGCTCATGTGAAATCAGAAAAATAAACCATATGCATTGATATGTTGTATTTTTATTCATGTTCAAAAAAAAAGGAGAAAAAAAATAAATGAATAAGGGATAAAATCACCCCAATGCTAAGCTCAATAAAAGATCAATGCATATGTGATAGAATTAAAAATTGATACATGAGTATATGAAATATACAAAAGTGAGATTTTAGGTAGCTAGGCATGATTTTAGAATTATATAGAGTGTGTGTGCGTGTTAGGTGGGAACTTAGGTTAGTCAAAGATTCAAATTATAGCTCACTTGGCCATACATATATCTTCACCCTTACCTTAGCCCCATTACAACCTTGAAAAGACCTCATGATATTTGCATTTGTACACTAAATATTTGTTGATTGGTTAGATGAAGAACAAAGTTTTAGAAAGCATGACTAGAGAAGAGTAGAGTGGATTAACCCTAGACACTTGAGTGATTAGAGTGCATATACACTTCCAGTGAGGGTTCAATGCTTGATTCTATGTTCCCGGCTTTCATGAGCTATCTTCTTACAAGTTTACTTATCCTTTATTGTGTGATTTGAATTAGTAGAATCTGATTTATGTTTGTCTTGGAGAACTTGTTTACTTTTAACCAAGTAGATAAAAATATCTTATCATATAGTTGCATTCACATACATAGGTTGTATTACACGAGTCTTACTTTCCCCCATTCATTCTTTTGGTCTCCTTGAGCTTAACATGAGGACATGCTAATGTTTAAGTGTGGGGAGATTGATAAACCACTATTTTATAGTTTATCTTGTGCTAAAATGAGTGGTTCTTATAAGTTCTTTGCACAGTTATTCATACAAATTGCATGGGTTTATAAATCCTTCCCAATTTTGTTCTATGATAGAAAACTTGTTTCCTAAGCCTTTAAATTGTCAATTTTTTATGTCTTTTCATACCATTCAATGCCGTGATCTGTGTGTTAAGTGTTTTCAGGCTACATAGGGTAGGAATGGCTTAAAGGATGGAGAGGAAGCTTGCAAAAATAGAAGGAACACAAGAAATAAAGGAGATGACCAGCGAGGATCGACGTGCACACATAGATCACACGTGCGCGTGAGTTGGAGCTTTTTACAGCGACGCGTACGCGTGACTTGCAAAGTCGCACATCGACGCGTACGTGTGACTGACACGCACGCGTGGCATGCGCATAAGACCATCGACGCGTATGCGTGACTTACACGTACGCGTGACGTGTGTCACATGCTGAAATTGCAGAAGACACTGGGGGCGATTTTGGGTTGGTTTTTGACCCAGATTTTGGCCCAGAAACACAGACTAGAGCCAGGGGACAAGCAGAGACTCAACACACATTCACATTCACTTAGTTTTAGTTTTAGTTTTGAATCTTAGGGGAAAAAACACCACTTCTTCTAGGGTTCTTCACATTCTTAGATTTTTAGTTTTATGCTTTTAGGTTGGATCTTGAGAGAGTTACTACCTTCGATTGAAGTTTCTATCGCTACAGTTTGCTTTCTTATTTCCTTACTCTTTTACTTTCCATTCAATTTGTTCAGGGTTACATATGGATACCTTTGATTTTGGGAATTATTAATGCAAGAGTTATTTTTACATTTAATTTCATTATTTGTTTGATTATCATCTCCCCTTAATTTATTAGTTCAAAAATTGCTTTACTAAATTAATTTTAATTACCATGTCTCCTTTCTACTCCCTTTACATGTCTACGAAAATGGCACCCATGTCAATGGAGTAGACTCCCAACTTGACTTTGGAGTTGATTAATAGGAGACCCTTGAGTTGGAATACTCAAGTGTTAAATTGTAATTGGAAGTTGTTGGATGACTCTCTAGTCACTAACTCTAATCCTTCCCTAGGAAGGGATTAGGACTTGTGAATCAGAGTTGGTTAGTTACTTGACTTTCCTTTATTAGGTAAGGGATAACTAAGTAGAAGCAACAACCTCTTACTATTATACTTGGGAAAATTCAACAAGGATAGAAATTCCGATTAATCTTCTCCTAGTCAAGGCTTTTTATTTCAAATATATAAAACCTCTTGTTAACTTTTATTGCTTTAATTGATAAACATTTTATTTTTCTAATTCCCAACTCTAAAACTTCTTTGAAAATTCCTGACCAAAAAATTGTACTCTTTTGTCAACTCGTTGGGAGATGACCTGGGAATCCTCCTCCCAGTATTTTATTCTTAAAATTGTGATAACTCTTTTTAAATTGATAAGCGAAATTTTCGTCGGTTAAGAACTGTACTTGCAACGCTGTTTTCATTATAAATTCTTAGTCGGCAATTTTTCGTCCGTCAAGCCACTAGAGCTTTTGAGCTAGGCCAGCGAGTCTTATTGTTTAACTCAAGGCTCAAGCTCTTTTTCGGGAAGCTGAAATTCTGATGGTTAGGACCATTTGTGATCACCAGAGTGTCTTCATATGGTCATGTGGAACTTCAGGAAGAAAACTCAGATAGAAGATTCACAGTCAATGGCCAGAGGCTGAAGCACCATCTTGGAGGCGAGATTGATCGCCAGAGGTCCGTTCATCTGCTGACTTAGCAGATCTGAACGTAGAGCTAATGACGTTAAAGAAGCGCTTGTTGGGAGACAACCCAATAGTCCATAACCTTTGATTTCACAATTATTCTAGTTTAAATTTAATTATCATAAAGTATTGCAGTTTTCCTTTGTTTTATATGTGTTTTGGTCATGCAAAGTATTTCAAATAGGACCAGGAGGAATTAAAAGGGAAAACACCCTGGAGGAAAATGGATTTGGATGCCCTGACGCTAAACGTTGGAACTTGGAGTTTGATGCCAGAAGGCACAAATTTTGAGGGGAGCATTTTATTTGGGTGGCGCTAAACGCCAGGCTGGGCGTTTAGCGCTAGAAGACACAAAAATCGAGACAGATCCACTGGACACTTGGCACTAAACGCAGACATGGGCATTTAATGCCGAAGTGCACACATTATGAGAAGAGCCCACTGTCTCAGTGGTGCTAAACGCTAGGAGCGGCGTTTAGCGTGGGCGAAAGATCTCAAGGCACGCGTACGCCGAAGCTAGTGTTTAGTGCCAGCATCGCCTGGACAAGTCCTTCGAGAAGGACATTCAAAATTTGAAACAAATCTCTTGTGGACCCCACCACCACCCAAACCCACCAATCCTATTTCACCCTACTTCCCCAAATCCCATACCCTCCTAACCGTTACCCCTTCCCCCATTGACCTTCCCTTCAATTTTTCTACCTACCCACTAATGCATGAGCATCTTTACCTTATTTTCTATCTATTTTAAGTTAGAATTTGTTAAGTTTTAATTTAATTCTAGTGTTTTAAACCTCTATGGATGCTACTTTGAGTTGTTTTAGTGTTTTAATTATTTCAGGTGAAGTTCGAGTAAGTTTGGCAGAGTTTGTGTGCAAAAGAGAAGAGTTTGAAAGCTGTTCACTAGGGTGCTAAATGCCAGCTCAGCAACGAAGGGAGAGATTCTGCCTCCTAGGGTGCTAAATGCCAACCCTGGCGTTTAGTGCCAAGCCATGCAAACCAAACTTCACCAAAAGAGCATCTTTAGTTGGATTTAGCTTTTAATTATTCTATTTTATTTTATTTTAGTTATTTTTAATTACAAACAAAATCTTTTAGGTTTAAAATTTATTATTTTATTTTAGTTTGAAATCAAATTTGTAACACCCTGACTATCAAAATGTCACGCTTCTAGCTGCGCCATTCTAACAGTTTGGGTATTACGATTTACGACAACTCTTAAAATATTTAATACTAAAATATGAGCCTATTTAAAACTTAAACCGTATAATCGCATAAAAGACTTTTTATCTGATAGCACACATCCATACTTATAATACAATCCACAATACTTACAAATGATACATACATACATATTAGTAGTTTACAAGCATTACATAATCATATTCCTATCCCTCTTATAAAAACTTGTAAGGATAAAGGCGAGGGAAAAAGTAACTAATACAACACAAAATATCGTTAACAGAAAAGAAATGAATAATCTCTTCCTAACTTCGTCACCCATAACCTGAAAAAGAAAAGACCTGTAGGGGAGTGAGAACATCGTCCTCGCTGGTTCTCACTATGGGGTTAGAGAATTACTATAATAGGATACGTGAAAGTAAAATTGTTTTTAAAGTACAGTGATTAATAACCGCCTTATGCATCTTTTCAAAACCAAAGATTTAATATTCAAAATCCGAAATCCTTCCTAAAAGAGAAAATTGGTAATTCTTAAAAAAAAATCCAAAAGCCTTTTTAAAAATTTTTTTTAGACAGCATGAATGACCAAGCTGTTCCAAGCATAGGTTCATTAAGTCTATGCTGAACCAGTTTAGTTTTTCATACTTTTCTAAACCAAAGACTCAAACCAAACATGGCCTTTGGCCCATCTCATAATCAACCATGGCCCTAGGCCCAAACAACTCAATCCATAGCCAATCCATCACAATCCAACCAATTTTCAATCACAAACACAAGTAAGAAGGTTCAAGCACAATCAAGCAGTTACTTCAAGTAGAGCAGTTAGCAATTAAACATAATTATTCACATAGACAAACCAAGTACAATATGCACACCCAAATAATGTCACATAGATGCATATGATGAATACCTGTCCTATGGCTAATGAGTCTTATCTATCGGTTACAAAGTCAACCCGACAAGTCCTGGTAGCTAACCATTGAACTGTCCATCTGTCGTGCATCCCCGACTCGAGTAATTCTCAAACATAATCATATAACACCCACACTGGTGTTTATCCATGGGGACGAGCTCATCCGAAACTTTCACAGTGTCCGGCCACACTTACGACATAGGGTCAGTAGAGTATCGAGTCTCAACCTGGAGCATGTGGTGGCTAGCCACTGCTTTTACCCAGAGAAACTCGTATCTCAGATAATTGGAAGTGCAACAATCATATTATCAAATCTATAATCATCCATAGTCATACTCAACCATAATTTAATATCAATACAGTCATCTGGCTCATAGCATAATCCACAACCAGTTATAATTCATTGTCATGTACAGCCATCCGGCTCATAACATAACAGCACATCCACCATCCAACATCATCAAACTCATATAATCATCATTCAAGCCATAAGTAACTTTTTCTCAAATCACTTTACTTTGAAACCAAAATCAATTCATTCCAGTCTTAACTTTAAAATTCCCATTTCTCAAATCATTTCAAGCTTATGAGCCACTTTTCCCCAAACGTAAATTTCCCTTTTTTAAAACAAAGTCACCCTCCACAACATCTTTCCAAAATATTTCAAAAACACATCAAATTAAAAGTCTCTTCTGAGTGATTCAAAATCATTCATCCTAAAATAGGATTTGGTAACAAAAATTCCTCAACAGAGTCTCAAGACTTTAGGGAAGAATAACATAACTCATTTTCTCAAATTCGTTTAAAATCTGTAAAACCTTAACTTCTTGATTTGAGTAATAAAAATAGAATCTAAGCCAAACCGAGTCGTGTAATCAATTAATCCAACCACATTTTTAAAACCATTTCTTTTACTTGAACCAAAACCAATTTCAACCCCATGACAAAAATCTGAAGCGTTTCCAATGGCTCGGAAATCATATTAGTTTTGCTAAACCAGAATTCAAAGAATACTTTAAACCTTTCCTAAAACGTCAAAAAATAAGATTTGTCAATCAAAATCCAAGTTCTTTCAAAGTCACTAAAACTCCTCCAAGTGAAGATCTTTAAGTCAAATTCAAAAACATAAACCTTTTTCACCTTTAAAACAGCCTTAAAGCATAAATCTCCTTTGAATGACTTGCACATAAAAACATAATATTTTTCTTAGGAAACAAAGCTAAGTCATAATTCTCTTTTCAATAATTATTTTCAAAACATAATTTCATAACTTTCATAAATAATTCAGGTAAAGATAATAAAAGTCTTAAATTCATAATTCTCCAAATAACACTTCAAATAAAGTCTCAGATTTCATAGGAATTTCGGCAGCAGCTGATGGAGGAAAATTGTTGGTAAAGAATTTCTCAATGAAATCTCGTTGTAAGTATAGTTCTAAACCAACAAACAATCTTCAATCAAAATTTAATTTGTTTGTCACAAGTACAAACCCTAATAAAAATAACCGAAGTATTTAAACCTCGGGTCGTCTCTCAAGGAATTACAGAGAAGTGTTCATGTTATTGGTTATGGGATAAGTATTTTTGTGGTTTTGAATAAAGGACAACAAAAATAAATGGCAAGGAAGTAAATGAAACTCAAATGATAAAAGGTCTTGGCAAGGGTTGATGGTTAAGGATCTTTATCCTTGTTACTAACCACAACATGATAATTGCAAGGATCAATCCCATTAAGTCATCCTCTAACAAGTGAAGGAAAGTCAAATAAGCTTTATCAATCCTAATCCATAATTCCTAGCCACCTCACTAATTAACTTAGTGGAAGCTAGAGTCAATGGACACCAATTATCAATCACTTGGACATTAGCAACTCAAGTTCACCTAAGTTACCATCCCAAGCCAATAACACAAAAATCTACTCTAACATCCTTCCAAACATTTTGTTAAACACTTGGAAGACATAAAAGGAAAGCATGGTAAAATTGCAAGAAATGTAAATCTATAACTACCAATTGCAAGGAAATTAACAACAACAACTCAAATCAACAACAAAGGAACATGAAACATAAATTGCATTAAAGGAAAATAAAAGGAACAAGAATGCATCAACAACAAAGTAGACAAACACAAGGGATAAAATACTAAACTAGGAAAGTAAAGATAAAGGAACAAGAATTTGTAAAGAAAAAGTAAATCAAGGCATGAATTAAACCTAGAGCTAAAGAAATCCTAATTTACATCTAACCTAATTCTAGAGAGAAGAGAGAGCATTTTTCTCTAGAATTGTAACCTAAAACATGGTGAAATCAACTAATTGCTCCCCCTTGTCCAAGCTTGAATTCTGCATGAAGTAGCCTCAGAAATGAGTTGGATTTGGGCCTGGAAATCTCAGAAATTGCCCCAGCGTTTTCACTTTAATGAGGTCACATGCCTGGTGTGATACGTACGCCTGGGCCACGCGTACGCGTCGTCTGGAGTTTTTCCTTATCATGCGTACGCGTCATGTCACACGTACGCGTCTCTCTACGCACTCCAAATCCTTGTTTTTCCATGAATTCTCTACTTTGCATGCTTTTCCCTTCACTTCTTTGTTCCATTCCTTGCCCTTTTCAATCCTGAATTTACTAATAAACACATCAAGGCATCTAGTGGAATCAAAGGTGAATTAAAATTAACCAATTAAAGGCCTAAAAAGCACGTTTTCACACTTAAGCACAAATTTAGGGAGAATTACAAAACCATGCTATTTCATTGAATAAATGTGAGATAAGTTGATAAAATCCTCTAAATTAAGTACAAGATAAACCCTAAAAATGGGGTTTATCAACCTCCTTACACTTAAACAATAGCATGTCCTCATGATAAACCAAGAAAGAAACAAAGGGTATCAAAATTTATTCAATGCAAACTACCTAAATGTAACCTGTCTAAATGCAATCTATCTAAATGAATGCAACTACTTGGTCAAAATAAATCAACTTCCAAGAAAGCATATATGCACATGAGGGATAAAGGTATTAACAACCAATTCAAACCACAATTGAACTGAATTATTAAAGATTTTACAAACTTTCAAGAAAAGAAATGATCATAGGTGAAAACATGTAATTGAGCAATCCAACCCTCACCGGATGTGTATTCGCTCTAGTCACTCAAGTGTATAGGGTTGATTTACTCAATTCTCCCCTAATCATGCTTTCCAAGATTTATTTTTCATCTAACAATCAACAATTATTTCATGCATGCATACAAATATCATGAGAACTTATCCATAGGTTGTAATGGGGTTAGGGTCAAGGTAGGATTGTATTTGGTTAAGTGGACTAGAAATTTGAATCTTTGATTAACTTAAACTTTCCACCTAATCTATGACAACCTATACAATTTAAATGCTAACCTAACTACCCATTCTTCACTTTTTCACACACTCATGCATTCTCTTTTTGATCATAACTCATATGCATTGATTATTATTGAAGTTCACTTTGGGGTATTTTGTCCCCTTTTTATTGCTTTTCTTTTTCTTTTTCTTTTTCTTTTCTATATATTTTTTTCCTTTTTTTTTTCTATTTTTTTCTTTTTTTATGAATTATACACAAAGGTACCAATGCATATGTGATAAACCACTATTATTTATGGTTTATCTTGTGCTAAATTGAGTGGTTTTTATCAGTTCTTCGCACACTTATTCATACAAATTGCATGGTTTTACAAACCCTTCCTAATTTTGTTCCATGATTGAAAACTTGCTTCCTAAGTCTTTAAATTGTCAATTTTTAATTCTTTTTTTTACCATTCGATGCCGTGATCTGTGTGTTAAGTGTTTTCAGGCTTTATAGGGCATGAATGGCTTAGAGGATGGAGAGGAAGCTTGCAAAAATGAAAGGAACACAAGAAACTAAGGAGCTAACCAGCGAGGATTGACGCGCACGCATGGCTTACGCGTGCGCGTGACTTGGAGCATTTCACATCGACGCGTACGCGTGACAGAGCGACGTGCTGCATTAATCAGAAATTGCAGGGGGCGATTTTGGGTTGGTATTGGACCCAGTTTTTGGCCCAAAAACACAGACTAGAGTCAGGGGCAAGCAGAGACTCAATACACATTCCCATTCACTTAGTTTTTAGTTTTGAATTGTAGAGAGAAAAACACTACTTCTTCTAGAGTTCTACACATTCTTAGATTTTTAGTTTTATGTTTTTGGATTAGAGATTGAGAGAGCTACTTCTACCTTCGATTGAAGTTTTTCACATTATAGTTTGCTTTTCTATTACTCTACTCTTTTGTCTTTCATTTAAATTGCTCGTGGTCATATATGGATATTTTTTATTTTAGAATTTATTAATGCAATGAACAATTTTTACATTTAATTTCATTTCATGTTTGATTTCCTTCAATTAATTATTAGCTTCAAAATTGTCTTTTGTTAATTTATTTTAATTACCATGTCTCATATTTATTTTTATTCCATGTTTATTGAAAATGACATTCATGTTATTATTTAAAACTCTCAACTTGGCTTGGGAGTTGATTAATTGGAACCCTTGAGTTGCAAAACTCAAGTACTAATCTGTAATTGGAAATTGCTGGCTAACTCACTTTTCACTAACTCTAATCCTTCCCTAGGAAGGGATTAGGACTTGTGAATCAGAGTTAGTGTAACCACTTGACCTTCCTTTGCAACTGCATGAGGATAACTGAGTGGAAGCAACAACCTTTTACTATTATACTTGGGAAAGTCAACAGGGATAGAACTCCAATTAATCTCCTCTCAGCCAAGGCCTTTTAATTCAAATACATAACACCCATTGCTATCATTCATTGCTTTGATTTTTAGTTATTTATTTTTCCGTTCTCAAACTTCAAAAATTTCTCAGAAAATTCTTAGTCAATAAATTTACACCTTGTGTCAACTCTTTGGGAAACGACTTGGAAATTCTACTCCTAGTTTTTATTCTTAATTGTGACATCTTCTAAATTGATAGTGGGAATTTCGTCAGTTAGGAACTGTAATCACAACGCTACTTTTATAAGGATTTCTTAACCGGCATTTTTTCGCTCGTCAATTTTTGGCGCCGTTGCCGGGGAGTTGCAACAGTGTGCTAAATTATTGATTGGTGTAAATATTTTTATATTTACATAATTGCATATTTATTTTCTTGTTATTTGTGTGTTTTTAATTATTAGTAGTTTTATAGTAAAATTTTCTTAATATATTTTATTACCATAAGCTCAATGTTTCTTTTATTGAATGACGCGTTCATTACCGGATCCGAGCTTAGCCACATTTGATCCTGAGATCAAAAAGACTATTTCACATATTAGGCGAGCTCGGCGTCGGTTAGCCTCTGAGGGTGGTGAAGGGGTTTCTACCAATTCACCAGTCTTATCTGAGGTTGAGTCTGAAGCGTCATTTGAGGAAGAAACGAACTCCTCTTTTACTGATTCTGTTGATTTAAGTGCAGGTAATATGGCGGAGCCTAGAAGGGTTACTCTCCAAGAAGCAGGAGCTCCGGACTTCACACTGCAACCATATCAAGCGCGTTATCCAAATTTGGCTGGGGATTTGGAATTGAAGACCGCTTTGATCAATCTCCTGCCTAAGTTTCATGGCTTACCTGCTCAAGAGCCTATCAAACACCTTAGAGATTTTCAGACAGCCTGCTCAACTACTATGCAGCATCGTGCGGATGAGACTACTATTTGGTTATATGCCTTCCCATTTTATCTTGAAGGAAAGGCAAGGGAGTGGTTCTACACTCAACCTGAAGCAGTTGTTACTAATTGAGATTTGCTCAGAAGGGAATTCCTGGACAAGTTCTTTCCAGCAGAGGTTATAGATAGACTGAGGAAAGAAATTTTCTGCATTATCCAAGGCGAATCAAAAACTCTTTACGAGTATTGGGAATGCTTCAGGAATCTCCTAGACTCATGTCCTTATCACAAGATTGACCAGTTGGTGTTGATTAGCTATTTCTGCCAAGGCATGAAGCCTCAAGACAAGACTATCTTAGATGCTGCGAGTAATGGCTCTCTGACTAAGTACAAGACGGCTACAGAAGTGTGGCAACTGATCACCAATCTAGCTGAGTCTACCCGAAATGCAAGGCACAGGAACAACCATCCCAAGGTTATTACGGAGGTTTCCTCTAGTAGTGAGACAGCTGCTCTCACAAAGACTCTGGGAGAGATGACCAATATACTGAAGCAGCTTGGTGCACGAAATTGTGATGTCCAGGCTCAAAAAAATCCTGGTAATGGCTCCAAAGCTTGGTGCTTTGATCTTAATTCATGATTTGTCACAACTTCGATACAACTAACCAGCAAGTGCACTGGGTCGTCCAAGTAATACCTTACGTGAGTAAGGGTCGAATCCCACGGAGATTGTTGGTATGAAGCAAGCTATGGTCACCTTGCAAATCTCAATCAGGCAGATATAAAGTGATAATGGAGTTTTCGAATATTATATAATAAAATAGGGATAGAGATACTTATGTAAATCATTGGTAGGAATTTCAGATAAGCGAATGGAGATGCGATGAGGGATTTTTGGGTAAGAGTGTTTATGGGGTTGTGTGAAAGAGAGTGGTGAGAAGAAGTGAGTGGAGGTAGGTGGGGATCCTGNAAGACACCAAACTTAGAATTC
This sequence comes from Arachis ipaensis, assembly GCF_000816755.2. Classification (NCBI taxonomy): domain Eukaryota; kingdom Viridiplantae; phylum Streptophyta; class Magnoliopsida; order Fabales; family Fabaceae; genus Arachis; species Arachis ipaensis. Next base: position 106,664,334 of record NC_029785.2, on the reverse strand, counting down.
TTTAATGCTTAGACACTAAGAATTCAAGAATGCATATGAAAAACAATAAAAGACACAAAACAAAAAATCATCAAGATCAAACAAGAAGACTTACCAAGAACAACTTGAAGATCATGAAGAACGCTATAAATGCATGATATTTTCGAAAAAAATGCAAGATGCATATGCAAGTGACACCAAACCTATGATATGACTCAAGACTCAAATAAGAAACACAAAATATTTTTGATTTTTTATGATTTTCTAAATTTTTTTGGATTTTTTTTAAAATTATATGAAAAAGAAAAATAAGGATTCCAAAATTTTTAACATGAATTCCAGGAATCTTGCATTCTTAGTCTAAAGCTTCAGTCCAGGAATTAGACATGGCTCACTAGCCAGCCAAGCTTTCAATGAAAGCTCCGGTCCAAAACACTAGACATGGCCAATGGCCAGCCAAGCTTCAGCAGGTGATCATGGATCAGCAGCAGGTGGATGAGCAACAACTAATTTGCTCTTGATAACAAATTGCAAGCCTCAGTCCAAATGAATTTAGACATGGCTTTACAGCCAGCCAGGCTTCACATGCTTCATGAAACACTAGAATTCATTCTTAAAAATTTTGAATAAATTTTTGAAAACATTTTTATTCTTTTCGAAAACAAAAGAGAAAAATTTTTTTTGAAAATATTTTTGAAAGATTTTTGAAAAGAAAACGAAAAGAAAGTTACCCAATCTGAGCAACAAGATGAACCGTCAGTTGTCCAAACTCAAACAATCCCCGGCAACGGCGCCACCATTTCGAGTTCTGTAGCTCCTGAAAATTCACTTTGAGTGCAGGGAGGTCAGAATCCAACAGCATCAGCAGTCCTTTTTCAACCTCTGAATCTGATTTCTGCTCAAGTCCCTCAATTTCAGCCAGAAAATACCTGAAATCACAGAAAAATACACAAACTCATAGTAAAGTCCAGAAATGTGAATTTAACATAAAAACTAATGAAAACATCCCTAAAAGTGACTAGATCCTACTAAAAACATACTAAAAACAATGCCAAAAAGCGTATAAATTATCCGCTCATCACAGCTCCAGCTTAATCAACAACAACCTCATCCTCCTCCACAACAATAGTGTCAACAGTTAGTCTCTCAGAGAGTGTGTGGAATATGCGCATGCTATTCTTACACTGATGAATGCCCACAACTCTAACAATAAGACAACACCTTGGCGGCTACCAATACTTACTACAACCGTCCGAATCAAGGGTACTATCAACAAGGCGGTAATTATAACCAAGGTGGGAACTACAATCAAGGTTGGCAAGACAACTCCAACCAAGGATGGAGAGACAATTCCAACCAAGGGTGGAGAGATAATTCAAATAAAGGATGGAGGGTGATGAGCGGATAATTTATACGCTTTTTAGCATTGTTTTTAGGTAGTTTTTAGTATGATTTAGTTAGTTTTTAGTATATAATTATTAGTTTTTGAATAAAAATCACATTTCTGGACTTTACTAGGAGTTTGTGTGTTTTTCTGTGATTTCAGGTATTTTCTGGCTGAAATTGAGGGACCTGAGCAAAAATCTGATTCAGAGGCTGAAAAAGGACTGCAGATGCTGTTGGATTCTGACCTCCCTGCACTCAAAGTAGATTTTCTGGAGCTACAGAGGCCCAATTGGCGCGTTCTCAATTGCGATGGAAAACAAACATCATGGGCTTTCCAGCAATATATAATAGTCCATACTTTAGCCGAGATTTGATGGCCCAAACCGGCGTTCAAAGTCAGCCTAAAATTTCTGGCGTAAAACGCCCAAACTGGCACCAGAATTGGAGTTAAACGCCCAAACTGGCACTAGAACTGGCGTTTAACTCCAGGAACAACCTATGCACGAAAAAGCTTCAATACTCAGCCTAAGAACACACCAAGTGGGTCCCGGAAGTGGATTTCTGCATCATTTACTTATTTCTGTAAACCCTAGGTTACTAGTTTATTATAAAGAGGACCTTTTACTATTGTATTTTCATCTTCAGATCATTTTTGAGACTATCTTTGTATCACTTTTGATCTCTTGATCACGTTTAGGGGGCTAACCATTCGGCCATGCCTGGACCTTGTTCTTATGTATTTTCAACGGTGGAGTTTCTACACCCCATAGATTAAGGTGTGGAGCTCTGCTGTTCTTCATGAATTAATACAAATACTATTGTTCTTCTATTCACTTCATGCCTACTTCTTATTCTAAGATATTCACTCGCACTTCAACCTGATGAATGTGATGATCCGTGACACTCATAATTATTCTCACTTATGAATATGTGCCTGACAAACACTTCCGTTCTATCTGCAATAGCTTGAGTGTGTATCTCTTAGTCTCCTGGTCCACGACGCATGGTTGCCTCTCCTGACAATAGATCCTTCCATTCTGTGAGATCAAAGTCTTCGTGATATAGGCTAGAACCATTGGCAGCATTCCTGGGATCCGGAAAGTCTAAACATTGTATGTGGTATTCCGAGTAGGATCTGGGAAGGAATGACTGTGACGAGCTTCAAACCTGCGAATGTGGGGGGCAAGTGACAGTGCGCAAAAGGACAATGGTCCTATTCTGATGCTAGCAGGGACCGACAGATAATTAGCCCTGCGGTGACAGCGCAGATAGATTTGTTTTCATCCGAGAGGATCATACAACTTGCCATGGAAGGAGGTAACGCATGGTTGGAAGAAGGTAGTAGGAAAGCAGAGGTTCAGAAGCAATAAAGCATCTCTATACGCTTATCTGAAATCCCACCAATGAATTACATAAGTATTTCTATGTTATTTTCTGTTTTAATTATATTTTAATTATCAAAACCTCAAAACCATTTGAATTCGCCTGACTGAGATTTACAAGGATGACCATAGCTTGCTTCAAGCCGACAATCTCCGTGGGATCGACCCTTACTCACGTAAGGTATTACTTGGACGACCCAGTGCACTTGCTGGTTAGTTGTGTGGAATTGCAAAAGTGTGATTGTAATTTTGTGCACCATGTTTTTGGCGCCGTTGCCGGGGATTGTTCGAGTTTGGACAACTGACGGTTCATCTTGTTGCTTAGATTGGGTAATTTTATTTTATGTTTAAGCTTTTTATGTTTACTTTCGAAAAAAAAAATTTTTTCAAAAAAAAAATATTATTCTGTTATTCAGAATTTTGAAGAATGAATTCTAGAGTTTCAAATGATATGTAAAGTCTGGCTGGATGTTAAGCCATGTCTAATCTTTTGGACCGAGGCTTCAACTTATCATCACAAGAGCTTGTTGATTTCTATCAATCTTGCTGTCGAATGTAATGATCTGCTAAAGCTTGGCTGGCCATTGGCCATGTCTAGTGTTTTGGACCGAAGCTTTCACTTAAAGCTTGGCTGGCTAGTAAGCCATGTCTAATTCCTGGACCGGAGCTTTAGACTAACATTGTATGATTCCTGGAATTCTCATTAAGAATTTTGAAATCCTTTATTTTCTTTTTCCAAAATAATTTTTGAAAAATACAAAATTTGTTTTTATAAAACCATAAAACCAAAAATATTTTATGTTTCTTGTTTGAGTCTAGTGTCAAATTTTAAGTTTGGTGTCAATTGCATGTTTTAACTTTTCTTTAATTTTTGAAAACATATGCATGATGTTCTTCATTGATCTTCAAGTTGTCTTGATGATTTTTCCTTGCTCTGATCTTTAAATTCTCTTGTTTTGTATGTTTTGTTGTTTTTCATATGCATTCTCAATTTGTTAGTGTCTCTAGTATAAAAATTTTTAAGTTTGGTGTCTTGCATGTCTTTGTTTTCTTAAAAATCTTAAAAAAAATGTTCTTGGTGTTCATCTTGACATTTAAAGTATTCTTGCATGCATTATTTGTTTTGATCTTAGTTTTTCATGTTTAATTTTATTTTGTTGTTTTTCTCTCTCATCATTAAAAATTCAAAAAAAAATTCAAAAATATATATTTTCAAGTCAATAATACAGAAAATTGAAGATTCAGAACATGCAGCAGAGGAATTACAGAAAAAGTTGGGCGTTCAAAACGCCTAGTGAGGAAGGAATTCTGGCGTTTAAACGCCAGCCAGGGTACCTGGCTGGACGTTAAATGCTCAAAAGGGTAGTATTTTGGGTGTTAAACGCCAGAATGGATACCATTCTAGGTGTTTAACGCCAGGATGGCACAAGGGAGGAATGTTAGTTTTTAATTCAAATCTTTTTCTGTTTTTCATGTTCTAATTCTTATTTTTTTTTAAATCATATCTTTCAAAATCAAATCTTTTCAATCATATTTTTTTCAAAAAATCAAATCTTTTTCATTCTTCTCTCACTATTTTCAAAAATCTTGATTCAAAAATTTAGAGTTTATTACTTTCTTGTTAAGAAAGATTCAATATTTGAATTTTAGAATCATGTCTTTTAAAATCCCTTGTAAGTCAAGTCATCAATTTTAAAAATCAAATCTTTTCAAATTGTTTTTCAATCATATTTTTTTTAAATCATATTTTTTTTCAAATCACAACTTTTTAAAATTCCAATTTCAAAATCTCTTTCTAATTTCTTATCTTTTCAAAATTTATTATTTCTTATTTTTTTCATAACTACTTTCTCATTTTAAATTTTCGAAAACCTTCAACCACTTTTTCAAAATTCTTTTTAATTATTTTAAATTTTTATTTAATTTAAAAATTTTCGAAAATTTTCCCCTCTCATCTCTTTCTATTTAATCACTAACACTTCTCCTCTATTAGCGATTCGGACTCTCTCCTTCTTTATATATTCGAATTCTTCTCTATCTACCTCATCCTTCTATTCTTATTTTCCTCAGACACCTCAAGGAATCTCTATACTGTGACATAGAGAATTCCATACTTTCTTGTTCTCTTCTCTTTCATATGAGTATGAATAAGGACAAAGGCATTCTTGTTGAAGCTGATCCTGAACTTGAAAGGACCTTGAAGAGGAAGCTAAGAGAAACTAAAGCACAACTCTCTGGAGAGGACCTAACAGAAATTTTCGAAAAAGAAGAAGACATGGCAGCCGAAAATAACAACAATGCCAATAATGCAGGGAAGATGCTTGATGACTTCATTGCACCCTCTTCTGACTTCTGTGGAAGGAGCATCACAATTCCTACAATTGGAGCAAACAACTTTGAGCTTAAGCCTCAATTAGTTTCTCTAATGCAGCAGAATTGCAAGTATCATGGACTTCCATTGGAAGATTCTCATTAGTTTTTAGCTGAATTCTTGTAAATCTGTGACACTGTTAAGACCCATGGGGTTGACTCTGAGGTCTACAGACTTATGCTTTTCCCCTTTGCTGTAAGAGACAGAGCTAGGACATGGTTGGACTCACAACCTAAAGAAAGCCTAAACTCTTGGGAAAAGCTGGTCAATGCCTTCTTGGCAAAGTTTTTTCCACCTCAAAAATTGAGTAAGCTTAGAGTGGAAGTCTAGATCTTCAGACAAAAGGAAGGCAAATCCCTCTATGAAGCTTGGAAAAGATACAAACAATTGATCAGAAGGTGTCCTTCTGGCATGCTTTCAGAATGGAGCATCATATGCATATTCTATGATGGTCTGTCTGAACTGTCCAAGATGTCATTGGACAACTCTGCTGGTGGATCTCTTCATCTGAAGAAGACGCCTGAAGAAGCCTAGGAACTCATTGAAATGGTTGAAAATAACCAGTTCATGTACACTTCTGAAAGAAATCATGTGAACAATGGGACAACTCAGACGAAAGGAGTTCTTGAGATTGATACTCTGAATGCCATATTGGCTTAGAATAAAATATTGACTCAGCAAGTCAATATAATTTCTCAGAGTTTGACTGGAATGCAAGCTGCATCCAGCAGTAATAAAAAAGCATCTTCTGAAGAAGAAGCTTATGATCCTGAGAACCCTGCAATGGAAGAGGTGAATTACATGGGAGAACCCTATGGAAACATCTATAATCCTTCATGGAGAAATCATCCAAATCTCTCATGGAAGGACCAAAAGAAGCATCAACAAGGCTCCAACAACAATAATGGTGGAAGAAATAGGTTTAGCAATAGCAAACTTTTTCCATCATCTTCTCAGCAACAAACAGAGAACTCTGAGCAGAGTTATTTTGGCCAAGCTACCATAGTCTCTAATCTATCTAAGACCACACTAAGTTTCATGAATGAATCAAGATCCTCCATTAGAAATTTGGAGGCACAAGTGGGTCAGTTGAGTAAGAGAATTACTGAAACTCCTCCTAGCACTCTCCCAAGCAATACAGAAGAAAATCCCAAGAGAGAGTGCAAGGCCATAACCATGACTAACATGGCCGAACCTGGAGAGAGTAAGGAGGATGTGATTCCCAGTGAGAAAAACCTCATAGGATGTCCTCTGAATGAAAATAAGTTCCCCTTTGAGGAACCAAGGGAATTTGAGGCTCATACAGAGACCATAGAGATTTCATTGAACCTATTTTTGCCATTCATGAGCTCTGATGAGTATTCTTCCTCTGAAGAGGATGAAGATATTACTGAAGAGCAAGTTGCTAAGTACCTGGGAGCAATCATGAAGCTAAATACCAAGTTATTTGGTAATGAGACTCGGGAGGATGAACCCCCCTTGCTCACCAATGAACTGAATGACTTGATTAGGCAGACATTACCTCAGAAGAAACCGGATCCTGGAAAATTCTTAATACCCTGTACCATAGACACCATGACCTTCGAGAAGGCTCTGTGTGACCTAGGGTCAAGTATAAACCTCATGCCCCTCTCTCTAATGGAGAAACTAGGGATCCTTGAGGTGCAAGCTGCAAGAATCTCACTAGAGATGGCAGATAATTCAAGGAAACAGGCTTATGGACTTGTAGAGGATGTCTTGGTAAAGGTTGAAGGCCTTTACATCCCTGCTGACTTTATAATCCTGGACACTGGGAAGAATAAGGATGAATCTATTATCCTTGGCAGACCCTTCCTAGCCACAGCAAAAGCTATGATTGATGTTGACAGAGGAGAGTTGGTCCTTCAAGTGAATGAGAACTGCCTTGTGTTTAAAGCTAAAGAATTTCCTTCTGTACATATAAAGAAGAAGCATGACAAGCTTCTCTCAAAGTAGAGTCAAACAGAGCTCCCACATTCAAACTCTAAGTTTGGTGTTGGGAGGCCATCATCATGCTCTGAGTATCTGTGAGGCTCCATGAGAGCCCACTGTCAAGCTATTGACATTAAAGAAGGGCTTGTTGGGAGGCAACCCAATTTTTACTTATCTATGTTAAATTTTTATTGTTATTCTATGTTTTCTTTAGGATGATGATCATGTGGAGTAAAAAAAAAAAAAAGCTAAAATCAAAAATAGCATTGAAAACAACACACCCTGGAGGATGAGCTTACTGGCATTTAAACGCCAGTAAGGGTAGCAGCATGGGCATTAAACACCCAGTCTGGCACCATTCTAGGCGTTTAACGCCAGAAAAGGGCACCAGACTGGCGTTTAACGCCAAAAAGGGAAGAAAAGTTGGTGCTTAACGCCGGAAAGGGAAGAAAAGCTGGCGTTTAACGCCAAAAATGGGCAGCAACCTGGCGTTTAACGCCAGGATTGGCACTCAAAAGGGCGTTTACATGCCAAAATGGTGCAGGGATGAGAAATCCTTGACACCTCAGGATCTGTGGACCCCACAGAATCCCACCTACCTCAACTCTCTCTCTCTTCTTCACACCTTCCCATAACACCCTTCTCCAAATACCCCTCACCAATCACCTCCATTTCTCTTCCCCATCACCGCTTCACCAATCACATCCGCCACTCTTCCCAATAAACACTTCTCTACCCCTTGGCCGAACCACTCACACCTCTCCATCTCCTCCATTTCTTCTTCATCTACTCCCTTCTTTCTTCTTTTGCTCGAGGATGAGCAAACCTTCTAAGTTTGGTGTGGTAAAAGTGTTGCTTTTTGTTTTTCCATAACCATTTATGGCACCTAAGGCCGGAGAAACTTCTAGAAAGAGGAAAGGGAAGGTAAAAGCTTCCACCTTCCAGTCATGGGAGATGGAGAGATTCATCTCAAAGGTCCATCAAGACCACTTCTATGAAGTTGTGGCCAAGAAAAAGGTGATCCCTGAGGTCCCTTTCATCCTCAAAAGGCTACAAGTCCCGCAAGTGTGAACCCGAACCCAAAGAATTGGCTTACAATGGTTCGGGAGAAATACTTAGATTTCAGTCCGGAAAATGTAAGGTTGGCATTCAACTTGCTAATGATGCAAAGAGATGTACGCCCCTACACTAGAAGGGTCAACTTTGATCAAAGATTGGACTAAGTCCTCATGGACATATGTGTGGAAGGAGCTCAGTGGAAAAGAGACTCCAAAGGCAAGCAAGTTCAATTGAGAAGGCATGACCTTAAATCCGTGGCTAGAGGATGGTTGGAATTTATTCAACGCTCCATCATTCCTACTAGCAACCGATCCGAAGTGACTATAGATCGGGCTATCATGATCCATAGCATCATGATTGGAGAGGAAGTAGAAGTTCATGAGGTCATATCTCTAAAACTCTACAAAGTGGCTGACAAAACCTCTACTTTGGCAATGTTAGCCTTTTCTCATCTCATCTATCACCTATGCAATTTAGCTGGAGTTGTCATAGGAGAAGACATCCTCATTGAAGAGGACAAGCCCATCACTAAAAAAAAGGATGGAGCAAATAAGAGAGCCCACTTATGGACCTCAACAAGAGCATGAGGAAGTCCCTCATCAAGAAATCCCTGAGATGCCTCAAGGGATGCATTTTCCTCCACATAACTATTGGGAGCAAATCAACACCTCCTTAGGAGATTTAAGTTCCAATATGGAGAAACTAAAAATGGAGCACCAAGAGCACTCCATTATTCTCCATGAAATTAGAGAGGATCAAATAGCCATGAGGGAAGAGCAACAAAGGCAAGGAAGAGACATAGAGGAGCTCAAGCGTTCCATTGGATCTTCAAGAGGAAGAACTAGCCGTCATCACTAAGGTTGACCCGTTCTTTGATTCCCTTGTCCTTATCTTTCTGTTCTTTTGAGTTTTATGCTTTATGTGCTATCTATGTTTGGATCTTCATTACATGATCATTAGTGTTTAGTGTCCATGCTTTAAAGCTATGAATGTCCTATGAATCCTTTATCTCTCTTAAATGAAAAAAAATGTTTTCTAAAAAATAAAAAGAAGCACATGAATTTCGAATTTTAAAATAGTTTAATTATTTTGATGTGGTGGCAATACTTTTTATTTTTCTGAATGAATGCTTGAACAGTGCATATTTTTGAATTTGTTATTTATGAATGTTAAAATTGTTGGCTCTTGAAAGAATAATGAAAAAGGAGAAATGTTATTGATAATCTGAAAAATCATAAAATTGATTCTTGAAGCAAGAAAAAACAGTGAAAAGCTTGCAGAAAAAAATGCAAAAAAAAAAAGAAAGAAAAAATAAGAAAAAAAGAAAAAGCAAGCAGAAAAAGCCAATAGCCCTTTAAAACAAAAGGCAAGGGTAAAATAAAAAGGATCCAAGGCTTTGAGCATTAATGGATAGGAGGGCCCAAAGGAATAAAATCTTGGCCTAAGCGGCTAAACCAAGCTGTCCCTAACCATGTGCTTGTGGCATGAAGGTGTCAAGTGAAAAGCTTGAGACTAAGCGGTTAAAGTCGTGGTCCAAAGCAAAAAGAGTGTGTTTAAGAGCTCTGGACACCTCTAACTGGGGACTCTAGCAAAGTTGAGTCACAATCTGAAAAGGTTCACCCAGTTATGTGTCTGTGGCATTTATGTATCTGGTGGTAACACTGGAAAACAAAATGCTTAGGATCACGGCCAAGACTCATAAAGTAACTGTGTTCAAGAATCAACACACTGAACTAGGAGAATCAATAACACTATCTGAATTCTGAGTAGATGCCAATCATTCTGAACTTCAAAGGATAAAGCGAGATGCCAAAACTGTTCAGAAGCAAAAAGCTAATAGCCCCGCTCATCTAATTAAGACTGATCTTCATATATGTTTTCGGAATTTATTGTATATTCTCTTCTTTTTATCCTATTTTGTTTTTAGTTGCTTGGGGACAAGCAACAATTTAAGTTTGGTGTTGTGATGAGCGGATAATTTATACGCTTTTTAGCATTATTTTTAGGTAGTTTTTAGTATGATTTAGTTAGTTTTTAGTATATAATTATTAGTTTTTGAATAAAAATTATATTTCTGGACTTTACTATGAGTTTGTATATTTTTCTGTGATTTTAGGTATTTTCTGGCTGAAATTGAGGGACCTGAGCAAAAATCTGATTCAGAGGCTGAAAAAGGACTGCAGATGCTGTTGGATTCTGACCTCCCTACACTCGAAGTAGATTTTCTGGAGCTACAAAAGCGCAATTGGCGCGCTCTCAATTGCGTTGGAAACTAGACATCCTGGGCTTTCCAGAAATATATAATAGTCCATACTTTGGCCGAGATTTGATGGTCCAAACCGCCGTTCAAAGTCAGCCTATAATTTCTGGCGTAAAACGCCCAAACTGGCACCAGAATTGGAGTTAAACGCCCAAACTGGTACCAGAATTGACGTTTAACTCCAGGAATAACCTATGCACAAAAAAGCTTCAATGCTCAGCCCAAGCACATACCAAGTGGGCCCCGGAAGTGGATTTCTGCATCATTTACTTATTTCTGTAAACCCTAGGTTACTAGTTCATTATAAATATGACCTTTTACTATTGTATTTTCATCTTCAGATCATTTTTGAGACTATCTTTGTATCACTTTTGATCTCTTGATCATATTTAGGGGGCTGGTCATTCGGCCATGCCTGGACCTTGTTCTTATATATTTGTAACGGTGGAGTTTCTACACCCCATAAATTAAGGTGTGGAGCTCTACTGTTCTTCATGAATTAATGCAAATACTATTGTTCTTCTATTCACTTCATGCCTTCTTCTTATTCTAAGATATTCACTCGCACTTCAACCTGATGAATGTGATGATCTGTGACACTCATCATTATTCTCACTTATGAACACGTGCCTGACAAACACTTCCATTCTATCTGCAATAGCTTGAGTGTGTATCTCTTAGTCTCCTGGTCCACGACACATGGTTGCCTCTCCTGACAACAGAGCCTTCCATTCCGTGAGATCAGAGTCTTCGTGGTATAGGCTAGAACCATTGGCAGAATTCCTGGGATCCGAAAAGTTTAAACCTTGTTTGTGGTATTCCGAGTAGGATCTGGGAAGGAATGACTGTGACGAGCTTCAAACCTGCGAATGTGGGGCGCAAATGACAGTGCGCAAAAGGACAATGGTCCTATTCTGACGCTAGCGGGGACCGACAGATGATTAGCCCTACGGTGACAGCGCAGATGGATTTGTTTTCATCCGAGAGGATCATACAGCTTACCATGGAAGGAGGTAACGCATGGTTGGAAGAAGGCAGTAGGAAAGCAGAGGTTCAGAAGCAACAAAACATCTCCATACACTTATTTGAAATCCCACCAATGAATTACATAAGTATTTCTATATTATTTTCTGTTTTAATTATATTTTAATTATCAAAACCTCAAAACCATTTGAATTCGCCTGACTGAGATTTACAAGGATGACCATAGCTTGCTTCAAGTCGACAATCTCTATGGGATCGACCCTTACTCACGTAAGGTATTACTTGGACGACGCAGTGCACTTGCTGGTTAATTGTGCAGAATTTCAAAAGTGTGACTGTAATTTCGTGCACCAGAGGGACAACTATAACCAAGGAGGCAGAGACAACGGTAGAAATCAGAGGTGGAACAATAACAACAACTATCAGCAGAACTGGTATCAATAGAACCCTCCATACCAACAGCGGAACCAAGGCCAAACTTACCGAGCACCTCACCAAAGGCAAGCCCAAGAACCTCAAAATAACCAACCACAAGCCCCTCAAATTACATACCCCTTTCTTCCTCCAATGATGAGATGCTTTACTCTATTATGCAAGGACAGAAAGACCTTCAAAGTGCACTCAAATCTAGCATCAACGGTCTTAACTCCACTCTACAAGCACTCATATCCCGCATGGAACCACCATCTTCCACCAACAATCAACCTTCAAGCTCTAATGCACTTCCCTCTCGACCTTTACCCAACCCCAAAGGTGGAATTAATGCCATCATCTTGAGGTCTGGCACTACATTGCAAGAGAGGAGTCCCAAAGATCCAAGTTCAAAAGAAGACATTCAAGTTAAAGACATTGTTGAGGTAGAAGAAGTTGAAGAAGAGGATGAGGTACAAGATGCAGCTGAAGAGGAAGTTGCTCAACCAAGGAATGGAGCACCTAAGGAAGATGAGGTCACAAGAGAATCCATTCCCATTCCTTTTCCACACCTTGCTAGGAGGACCAAGAAGTAAGTGGAGCTAGACCCCAAGATGGTGGAGATCTTCAAAAAGGTTGAGGTAACTATCCCCTTTTTGATGCTATTCGCTAGGTACCTAAGAATGCTAAGTTTCTAAAAGATTTATGCACGAATAAAGATAAAATACATAATTTAGAAACTATTCCCCTAGGTAGTTCTATTTCTGCTTTAATGGGTGCTATACCAGAGAAACGTGGTGATCCCGGTCCCTGCATGGTTACTTGTACTATAGAGGGTGTACAATTTTTTGATTGCATGTGTGATTTAGGTGCATGTATTAGTATTATGTCATTATCTGTATATGATGCCTTAATGTTCCCACCCTTAAAAAGGTTGACAGCACGGTTTGTTTTGGCAGATAAGAGCATAATCTCGGTGGTTGGCATCGCGGAGGACGTTCTGGTGAGCATTAAGGGGTTGACATTCCCTATAGACTTCTACATTTTAGAGATACCTCCTAATGACTCAGGAAGACCTTCATCCATCTTACTTGGGAAGCCATTTTTGACGACTTCACGGTTTAAATTGGATGCCTCACTACAAGAAAAAGCAATATTTGTAACAAAAAAATTTGTTACAAAAAACCGGAATTTTGAAACAAAAAGAATTTGTAACAAAAAAAAGGGCCGTTTCAGTATGTCCCGTTACAAAAAATTTTTGTAACAAAAAATGGAACTGTTACAATTCAAAATAATATTTTGTAACAAATTTTTTTAATACAAAAACTAAAATTTGTTACAAAAGTAGTAACAATTTTAAACCTTAAAAATATTTTTCGTAACAATATAAATTTTCCTATCACAAAATTTAGTTACAAAATATAACTTGATTTTGTAACATTTTTCATTCTTTTAGTTACAAAAGCACAATATTTTATAACAATTTCTTTAATCGTAATTCGTTGAATCGTAAGACGGAATGTAAACGTAACTCGTAAAATATAAAAATTATGAAATTTTTTATAGCAGAAATTAATTTTACAAATAATAAAATAAATCTAAAATAAACCAAATTATCCAGTGGACTATAACTAATATATACCATAACAAATCAAAAGTCACGTACTCAACACAAATTCACAACTCAAATTAAAACACAAATTCACAACATACAAGTTTATACGCAACTAAAGTAAATTAAGTAGCAAATAAACTAACCAAACTACTATAATGAACAACTAATTAACTAAAGTCTAAACAAGTATTTAATCGTCACTCTATTCTTCATCAATCATAAAATCTTCACGAGTTTCACAAGCTTCTGCATTACCATCTTCATGATCAACAGCAGGAGGAGGAGGTCCTTGGAGAAGTTCTTTAAACTTATCATCATCAAGATAAGAAATAGCCAAAGTACAAGAGGAAAAATTCAAGAATTGAACTCAATGCAATAATAAAAATTCACTAGTTCATGATTAATAAAACATACAAGAATTAATTTCAATTATCACCATTCACCAAAGCAATATTCATGTAAACAATAAAATCATCGTCTCATCACAGCAGCAACAGGCCAACAACAAATACACTAACTTTCTTCTTTTTCTTTTAGTTCTTTTTTCTCTTTTTAATCGAATGAATATTCAACAAAAAAAATTTTCAACAACAATAAAAATTCCATCATTCATTTTAATCAATCCAAAACAAGATCCAGAACAAGCAAAATTCAATTCAATTTTTATTAATCATTCATCCTTATAACATATGCCCATACCTGACCTCCCAAGTCCCAGAACCCAAGTTTCCTATTTGCAGCTTCAATACGATCGATATTCAACCCCACAGTTGGAACGATTCGATCAGGAGGAAGGCTTTCTATGTTTGAGTACACTGACTTCATCCTCTCCAGCAAAGTCTGTAAAGTTAATGTATTCAGCAACTCAGGGAAGACGCTATGCGTGCTTCAACATGCAGATTACCATACTTACTAATGAAGACATTCAGTGAATCACCCAAATACTTCATCCGATCCACAAAGTTTTGCAATTGAACCAAATCCGGTGCCTATGTTATCAAACATGGCATGAGTGACATAGGGCACTGAGATAAAATGAGAACTGAAATGGCCTAACTTACATGGAATAAGAGGAAGTAACTAACTACTTATGTGTGTCCAAATAAACCATCTCAAGTAGCTAACTCTAACTAATGCTAAACAAACTCATCAAAACATTCTAACTGTGCTCTAAGGATGCTGCCGCTACTGGTGATAGTTACAAATATGATAGCATTGTATAGAGATGATTAAAAAATAGTTCAGGAAAAATGCAGAGTCTTTTCTTTTTTTTTTCTTATTTATTTATATGAAATCCTAAACTCACTGAATGATTAAAAATGTTTACAATAAATATTTAAAAGTAGTAACTATAACAAACTAGAATTAACTAACTTTTAACTAATGCCAATCAAGGCAAAAAAGATGAGTAAAGGTGCATAAATAAACAAGATTTGTATCAAAACCAGAAAATAACTAACTATTAAGAGTCAATAAACTGAATTAATATCTAACTAATGCTAACCAAATTTGAATTTAACTATGGATATTAGATTTGCCTCTGTGCCCGAGTTTTTGGGAACTCAAATCCATAAGAAGATGAATAGATTGCTTATATACATAACTGCTTCTCGCACTATTCTCTGAAATTGTAATCATCTGTTAGAATACTAGCTCTTTTGAAGTCTCTGACACTTTCCTCTGCATCAAATTACCCTTCACTTTAGGGAACTAATTTGACTTACTGAATATAATGTCAAAGATTAACTTGACTAATAAATCAAATACTAAGAACTTGTAAATGTCTTAAAATTATCAAAGACTGACATGAAAATTGAAGCTAGCTAACACTTAACTAAGTGAAGTCAGACTAAACTAATAACTAATATTTAACTCATCAAGCTAGCTCAACTAGCCTTTTATAGACGTCAGCCATGAGTGTATAAAGCTTCTTTAAAATTGTGCTTCTATTTGATGATCCCTAACATTAAGAAATTAATGACTTAGTCTTCAGAGTTGTCAAACGCTATTCAACTAATCACCATTACACTCTTCACGTGTTTTCTTGTCATCAGTATCCAAACCCTAAGGCCAAGAACCCAAGTCATTTGGTTTAACTTCAGGGACTAAAATGAATTGCAGATACAAATTAAAATAACCAAAGAGATCTTACTCATTACTACCTAAATAAGAGTATGCAATCATAGTTTCACAATTGATTATATTTGGTCTCTATTCTCTATAAGTAAATGTGTAAGTAATTTTGGTTTCCGAAGTTTTAAGAAGTCAAAATAGTCCTTTAGGCCTCACATTTGTTACTTACAAGACTATTTTGACTCGTCAAAACTTAACAGAGACTAAAATGATTCACAAGTGTATCTACCGGTTCCTACATGATCATTAACCCATTCATAACTGAAGTCATCACATGAATTTTACGGATTTCAGGTACTAGACTGAATCGCGAATACAAATTAAAGAACTACAAAACAAAGAGATTTCACTCATAACTACCTGAACAAGAGTCTGAGGCAGATCCTGTGCTGTTTCAAGTGCACTCTGAAGCTCTAAAACCTGAGTCCTCGATAGCGGCTTCAAGATCGGAACGTCCCTGAATAATCGCCGACTTGTACCCCCGCGTCTCAAACGTCAAGAACGGCATCGGCTGCGTGCAGTTCGGATCGTAATTGACTTTTGGTTCTTGTTCAGAGGGAATGGGTTCAGCTGAATTAGTAGTAAATTGAGATGCGGTGGGATTTGATTTGAAATGTAAAACTGAAATGCCGAAAGTACCCGCATCATTCAACGCAAGTCATTACAAACCGTGTAAAGGAGATGGCCCTGTTGAGGGGGTAAAGAACAATGGCGTCCTTCTCCATGTTGAGAATGTAATAAGAATGTAATAAGAATGTAATAAGAAGTAAACAATGGCGTCCTTCTCTGTCTCTCGTGCGTCTCATCGCTTCTCTTCCTCTCGCGTGGAATAGCAGCGGCAACGGCCAGAGCACAGCGGTGGCGACTCCCTCAAGCGACAGAACAGAACGCGACGTTCTCCCCAACAAGCCCTAGCAGCGGCGGCAATGGATTGACAGTGGTGGTAACACAGCGGCGCGGACAGCATCTTCCCCTCTCTCGCGTGACAGCTTCGAGCTTGTTTTGTGAAATTAGGTTAGGTTAGATTTAAGTTTTAATTTGGGAATTTTAGAGCTAGACTAAAATATACATTAATAATATAATAATTTTATAAAATATTTGAGATAGAATAATAATTTAAGATTCAAATAAATTTTAAATAAATATAATAAATCATAAATAACTCATGATGTTAATTTTTAAAAATTCGAAGGCTTACGTTTAATATGTTAAAATAAATTTTTTTATTAGTTACAAAAAATTTTGGAATTTTGTGACAAATAAATAACTTGTTACAAAAATAGTGCATTTTGTGATAAATTAATTTTTTGTTACAAAATATTATAATATTTTGCAACAAAATAACAATTCGATACGAAAGCCAACATAATTTGTAACAAAAAAAATTACATTGTTACAAAATATTGAAATATTTTGCAACAAATTTTTTTGTTGTTAGAAAATATTCTTATTTTGTAACAATAACTAATTATTGTTACAAAAAAAATCATAATTTATAACAATTTTAAATTTGATACAAATTTTTTGTTACAAATGCTCCATTTTTTTGTAGTGCCTTCTCAGGTACTTATTCTTTTGAGATAGATGGCAGAGCAGTGAGGTTCAATCTGGACGAAGCTATGAAGTATCCACCGGAAGACCACTCCATCTTCTAGTGTAATATTATTGATGAGACTGTGGCTGAAGTTCACCAAGAGAATGTAGAAGAGATGCACATTGAGCAAGGTGCAAGTGTGGGAAAACCCTCTAAGCATACTGAAGACACCTTGCTACCTCGCATGGTTTCAGATGATCAAGTGCCAAGCCATGAGCTGAAAATGGAGTTGAAGCCCCTTCCACCCCATCTCAAATATGCTTATCTTGAAGATAATCAGAAGCTCCTAGTTATTATTGCAAGAAAACTCACTTCCCAACAAGAGGAGCAGTTGCTTAGTGTGCTGAGAAGACACAAGAAAGCTATTGGGTGGAGTTTGGCGGACATAGTAGGTATCAGCCCTCAAGTCTGTGAGCACTGCATATTTCTAGAAGAGGGATCAAGGCCTATCCGTCAGTCTCAAAGGCGGTTGAACCCCACCATTTTGGAAGTTGTCAAGAAGGAAGTGACCAGATTGCTTGAAGCCGACATCATCTATCCAATCTCGGATAGTGAATAGGTTAGCCCAGTACAGGTGGTTCCAAAGAAGCATGAAAAACTCATGGCTACAAGAGTGCAGAACTCCTAGAGGGTGTGCATTGACTATAGACGCCTCAACCAGGCCACTCGCAAGGATCACTACCTGTTACCGTTCATCGATCAAATGCTTGATCGCCTGTCAGGTAAATCACATTACTGTTTTCTAGATAGGTATACTAGTTATTTTCAAATTCATATAGCTCCAGAAGATTAGGAGAAGACTACTTTTACATGTCTCTTTGGAACGTATGCATATAAGAGAATGCCTTTTGGCTTATGTAATGCACCGGCTACGTTTCAAAGGTGCATGATGAGTATTTTCTCAGATCTTCTTTAGCATTGTATGGAGGTTTTTATGGATGACTTTAGTGTGTATGGTGATTCGTTTGACCTTTGTCTGGATAGTTTATGTAGATTATTAGAAAGATGTGTTAGTTCAAACCTTGTACTGAATTTTGAAAAATGTCATTTTATGGTAAAACAAGGTATTGTTCTAGGACATGTTTTTTCTAATGCTGGTATTTCTGTTGATCCAGCAAAGGTAGATGTTATTTCGGGTTTACCTTACCCCTCCTCCGTGAGGGAAGTCCATTCGTTTCTTAGTCATGCAGGTTTCTACCGGCGATTTATTAAGGACTTTAGTAAGGTTGCACTGCCTTTGTCCCGACTGCTGCAGAAGGACGTTGAGTTCGAGCTGAGTGAAGACTGCATGGAAATGTTTGATAAGCTGAAGATTGCCTTGACTCAAGCTCCTATTGTGAAAGGGCCTGACTAGAGTAGGCCATTTGAGATAATGTGTGACGCATCCAACTATGGGTAGGAGCAGCGTTGGCTCAGCGCGAAGGTAAAGACCCTTATATAATCACTTATGCTTCTAAGACTTTAGACGGTTCTCATTCTAATTATACTACCACTGAAAAAGAGCTTTTAGCTATTATTTTTGCTTTGGATAAATTCCGAGCTTATTTACTTGGTACTAAGGTGGTAGTTTATTCAGACCATGCAACTCTAAAATATTTGTTAGCAAAAAAAAGAGTCCAAACCAAGGTTAATCCGTTGGATATTGTTGCTACAAGAATTTGACTTAGAAATCAAAGATAGGAGTGGCTCCCAAAATTTAGTGGCAGACCATTTGAGTCGCCTAGAGCTTATTAAAAGTGACTCCACTCCTATCAATGATGCTTTTCCATTTGATAGCTTGCACTCAATATCTGAGGTGGTTCCTTGGTATGCACTTATAGCTAATTATTTGGTTAGTCGTACCTTCCCTCCTAATTTTTCTAAACATCAAAAGGATAAGCTTAAAAGCGAGTCCAAATATTATATATGGGATGACCCATATTTATGGAGATGTGGTGCTGACCAAATAATTAGAAGGTGTGTGCCACAATCAGAATTTCAGTCAATTTTAGAGGCCTGCCACTCTTCTTAGCGTGGTGGACACTTTAGATCTCAAAGAACTGCTAGAAAAATTTTAGACTGTGGATTCTGGTGGCCCACACTTTTTAAGGATGCTACTATTTTCTGTGAATCTTGCCCACAATGCCAAATATTTGGTAATATATCCAAGAGGGATGAGATGTCCCAACAACTTATGTTGTTTTGTGAAATTTTTTATGTTTGGGGTATTGACTTCATGGGTCCATTTCCAAATTCTAATGGTTTCTTATACATCTTGTTAGTTGTTGATTATGTTTCTAAATGGGTGGAAGCAATTCCTACCCATACTGATGATGCTAACATTGTCATTTCATTTGTTTGAAATAATATTATTTGTCGCTTTGGATCACCACGAGCAATCGTGAGTGATCAAGGCACTCATTTTTGTAACAGGAGAATGACAGGTCTGTTAAAGAAACATAGCATTATTCACAAGGTGGTGACGGCTTACCATCTTCAAACCAATGGGCAAGCCGAGGTGTCTAACAGAGAGATCAAGCGCATACTGGAGAAGGTTGTCAAACCTCATAGAAAGGACTGGAGCTCTAGGCTTGGAGATGCGCTTTGGGCTTATCGGACAGCTTACAAGACACCCATCGGAATGGGTCCATTCCGCCTAGTCTACGGAAAGGCTTGTCACCTTCCAGTGAAGGTGGAACACAAAGCTTACTGGGCTGTGAAGGAATGCAACTCAGGATTGGGGGGAGCCGGGATTGAAAGAAAGCTGCAACTACAAGAATTGGAGTGCCTTCGACTAGAAGCGTATGAGAACTCAAGGCTCTACAAGGAGAGGGTGAAGGCTGTGCATGACAAGAACATCAAAAGGAGAGAGTTTAGAGCTGAGGATTTAATCATCCTCTATAAATCAAGGTTGAGACTCATGCCGGGAAAGTTGAGATCAAGATGGGAAGGACCCTATAGAGTGGAGAAGGCAGAGCCATATGGAGTCTTTCACCTGAGTCACCCTTTAAGCCCCAACTTCTTCAAAGTCAATGGCCACCGCTTGAAGCTATATCATGGTGAGGAAATGAAGAACAACAAAGAGCTGGAGATCTTCTTCTTGGCGGATCCAGCAACAGAAGAAGATTGAGCTTGTGGACCGTCCAACTTAAGGACGTTAAAGAAAAGTGCTAGGTGGGAGACAACCCACCATGGTACGATCTTCCCTTTTTATTAGTTCTTTTTTATTTTTATCAGTGTTAAATTCTGCATAATTATTTCTATGAGTCATTATTTTTACAAAAAAAAAAGCAATCGACGTGCAAGCATCTATGACCTGCACGCGTCGTGTGTGAATGCGCAACAATAAGAAAATGAACAGAGAGTTGCGCGAGAGGTGTGCAGGTAGGGTGCCTGGCGCACAAGCAACCCCACGCGTACGTGTGCGCGTCACCTGCGGTTTTGCCAAGCCACACGTAAGCGTCCCTGACGCGTACGCGTGGACATGGAAATCGGTGTAAACAAGTGTTTTGAACAGAGAGTTATGAAGGCATCGCACGGGTAGTGTGCTAGAGGCACAATTCAACTCGCGCGTATGCGTCGCTGACCCATACGCGTCGCTTTCATTCTTGGATATCCACGCGTGCGCGTGAAAGACGCGTACGCGTCGTATGTAATTTTAGCCCCAATACAAATTGAACAGAGAGTTGCGCGTGCGCGAGACTGGAATCGTGCGTCTGGCACAACCATGGTCATGCGTACGCGTGACCGACGCTTACGCGTCGCCTCCACTTTTGCGCCACCCACGCATTCGCGTGGAAGACGCGTGCGCGTCATATGCGCCGTGTCACTTAATCAGCGCGCCGCCCAGATTTCGTTCTTCCACTCTTTTTCTCTTTTCCAAATCCTAATTCTTCTTCCCTCTTCTTCACTCCTTCTCCTTACTCCTTACTGCTTTCTTCTTCCCTTCTTCCACCACCACCGGCGAACCACCACCGGAGACCACTAACTCCGGCAACTACAATTTTCTTTTCTTTTTATCTTCCACTCCTACTCCTCTTCTCTCATTCTTCTTCTCACTCCTCTTCCTATTTTCATCTTCTTCTTAAGGTTTCTTTTCTTCCTCTCTTCTACTCTTTCATTCTTCTTTTATTTATTGCAATTAATTATTTAGTTTATTTTTAATTTTATATTAGCTTAGTTATTGATAATTTCTTTTTCATTCTTTTATCATGCATTTTTATGTTGGTGTTGGAGCTCTATTTGGGTGATTATTTTGCTATATTTTAGATTGTGGATATTTTGAGGAGTAATTTGACAATTGACATTTTATTTTGGGTCTCATATACACTTGGATAAATTATTTTAATTTCTATTTTAACTTGCACACTAAGTATTTGTGAAAAAGCTCTCATGGCATTTTGAATTCTATTCTATTTTACTCTCACACTTTAATGCCTCTTTTTCACAACACTTGCAATCCACATGTATTGAGGATATCCTTCAGAATTGTCATCATACAAGTGCTCATTAATTTGGTACATTTAATAATTGATGCTTGAGTTATGCTTCTCATGCCTATTACTTACATGCTTTTAACCCTCTTGCATCTAATTGTTATGAATTGCCTTCATGATTTTAATTAATGTCTTCCATGCATGTTGTAGCTACTATGTTTAAGACATTCCTTTTCCTTTGACATTCATTATTACTTGGACTTTCTTCCTTCCGATTGTTAACTATCTATACTTGACATTAATTCTCTTTCTCCCTTCTTTAGGATGGCCACTAAAAGAGGAAAGGAGAAGGATTCTGAAAAGCCATCGACAAGGCAAGGAACCAAGAGAGCACCAGCTAAGGCCAACCATCTACAAGCGTCAAGCCGCCAACAAAGTGGGTGAAGAGGATCATCAAAGTTGATGAAGCGAAAAAGGTATTTCCTGCACGAGACTCCATACGGTTTACTAACCATTACTGTGAGCAGATGTTCACCATCCTGGCAGAGAGAAATTACAATAATGAGCTTCTACTCATTCTTCCACCACATTTTGTTGATTTTGTGGAGCTCTGAATTGAGAGGAGACAGTGGGAATTCTTAAGGAGGCAGCCACGGGAGGCCAATCTATCATGGGTAGTTGAATTCTACTCCAACTTTCACTCGCCTACCCTGCAGTCTGTTTATGGTCGTCAGAAGTAAGTCCTTATCTCCGAAGGTACCATATAGAGAGTACTAGATCTTCCACCTAGCGCAGAGTGGTTGGATGCCTATCAAGAGGCCCAACTTAAGTGCCAGATGTATCAGTTTGATTGGGACAGCGTCCTTGGAGTTATAGCCCAACCTGGCAGCATCTGGATCTATGGACAACACCGGGTAAAATCCAAGAGCATCTCCGCCCAAGCACTTACATTAGAGGCTCGCGTGTGGGCACGGATTATGTCCCACTTCATCTTTCCAAGCACACACGAGTCTACCTTCACTGCTGACATGCCTGTTCTCATCTAGTGCATTCTTACAGAGCAACCTCTCAACCTACCCCGACTCATCCGGCAGGCCATGGGACACGTGCAGATCACGGGCAACCTACCTTTTCCCACATTAGTTTTAGATTTAGTCTCTGCAGTGGGAGTCTCCTATCGGGCACGAGATACGAAGGCCATGATCCCTAGGGACGATCAGTATGTCCCGAACGGGAAGTACATCAGACCTCCAGTACCTTCTGCGAGCCGGCATCTGGGCCCATCTTCAGACACTCCTTCATCTTCTGCTCCACCATCATCCACACCACAGGCACCATCCACCCATCAGATGTTCCTTCAGATCCTTTAGAGGTTAGATCGGCAAGACCGGCAGATCGAGCAACTGGAGCGCCGCAACAAGCGCCGACACACGTACCTAAAGGAACTCGTTCTCAGAACTCACCCACCTCCAGAAGAGAAAGATACCCTGGATTCCACTTCACATGTTAGCACGGAGAGCCATGATGAGCCAGATAGTGGAAGCGATGCTCCTAGCCCCACGTTGTTCCTTACTGATGGCACGGAGGACCGTGCCAAGCCTTAAGTGTGGGAAGGTCAGTCCCTGACTTCCGGAGGTAATCTCTTTCTCTCTCAACACCAAAATTTTATTTTTCTTTTGTTAGATAGGATAGATTGCATGATAGTAGTTGCTTGCATATATGTACTGCTTGGTTGAAGTCATGAGTTTCTTTTCAATACCCTATCTTATAGCATTTCACTAATTCAAAGAAAATTTTTTGTTAAACTTGTTGAATATTGTAATTTGGAACATGGTTTTAAGAGTTAAGAACACCCAACCTTTGAGATTTTGAGCTTAATTAGATGGTTACATTATTTTACCATGAATTTTATTCTTGTGTGTTTTCCGCTCTATGATTGCAATCTTTGGTTTGTTCCATTCTATATGTCTATTATTTAGTGTATATTCAAGCATATATGTGATTGAGGCTATCATTTGATATTAGCTCACTTATCCCAAATAGCCACCATTTCATCTGCCGTTGTTTGCCACTTTGAGCCTTCTTAACCCTTTTTTTTTGTGCTTTATATTAACACATCACTAGCCTTAAGCGAAAAAACAATTAATTACCCTATTTGAATCTTTGGTTAGCTTAAGATAGTGATTGTGTGTCAACTAAGTGTGGGAAAAATGTGGGAACTATGGTTGATGAGAATGTGTTTTTGCTCTTATTGACAAATTTTAGAAATTTGGGTGCTCACTCGTGTAAAATTAGAGAAACCATATGCGTTGATATATTATGCTTTCAATTATATAAAAAAAAGAGAAGAAATAAATGAATAGGGGATAAAATTACTCCAATGTTAAGTTCAATAAAAAGATCAATGCATATATGATGGAATTAAAATTGATACATGAGTATGTGAAATATACAAAAGTGAGATTTTTGGTGGCTACGCATGATTTTAGAATTATATAGAGTGTGTGTGTGTGTGTTAGGTGAGAATTTATGTTAGTCAAAGATTCAAATTATAACTCACTTGGCCATACATATACCCTCACCCTTACCTTAGCCCCATTACAACCTTGAAAACACCTCATGATGTTTGCATTTGTACAATAAATATTTGTTGATTAGTTAGATGAAGAACAAAGCTTTAGAAAGCATGACTAGAAGGGATTAGAGTTGATTAACCCTAGACACTTGAGCGATTAGAGTGTATATACACCTCCAGTGAGGGTTTAATGCTTGATTCTGTGTTCCCGGCTTTCATGAGCTATCTTCTTACAAGTTTACTTGTCTCTTATTGTGTGATTTGAATTAGTGAAATTTGATTTATGTTTGTTTTGGAGAACTTGTTTACTTTTAACCAAGTAGGAAGAAATATTTTAGCAAATAATTGCATTCATATACATAGGCTGCATTGTATGAGTCTTACTCTCCCCCATTCATTCTTTTGGTCTCCTTGAGCTTAGCATGAGGACATGCTATTGTTTAAGTGTGGTGAGATTGATAAACCACTATTTTATGGTTTATCTTGTGCTAAATTGAGTGATTTCTATCAGTTCTTCGCACACTTATTCATACAAATTGCATGATTTTACAAATCCTTCCTAATTTTGTTCCATGATTGAAAACTTGCTTCCTAAGCCTTTAAATTATCAATTTTTAATTCCCTTTTTTTACCATTCGATGTCGTGATCTGTGTGTTAAGTGTTTTCAGGCTTTATAGGGAAGGAATGGCTTAGAGGATGGAGAGGAAGCTTGCAAAAATGGAAGGAACACAAGAAACTAAGGAGTTAACCAGCGAGGATCGACGCGCACGCATGGCTTACGCGTGCGTGTGACTTGGAGCATTTCACATCGACGCATATGCGTGACTGACGCGTACGCGTGACTGATGCGTACGCCTGACAAGCGAAGTCGCATAACGCTACTCACAACACTTCTTTTATAAGGATTTCTTAACCGGCATTTTTCTGCCCGTCAATATGGGTTAAACATTTAATGCACGAGTATGTACCCAATTCCTAAAATTTTGAGAGAAATATAAAAACATACTTTTACCTCACCCAATGTCCCAAGTTTTCCACACTTGAATGATACACACACTCACTAGCCTAAGCTAATCAAAGATCCAAATTAAGGACATTTATTATTTTTTGCTTTAAGGCTTGTAATGTGCTAAAATTAAGAACAAGTGGGTTCATCATAGACTCATAGTTGGCTAACAATGGAAGATAAAAGGTAAGACTATTTGGGTAAGTGAGCTATTGAAATAACGGCCTCAATCATATAAGTGCATTCATACACAAAATAATGGACATAGAAAATCAAACAAATCAAAGATTACAATCATAGAAAGAGAATAATACACACAAGAATGAAAATAAGTGGTTATATGATGTAACCACACAATTAGGCTCAAATCTCACATGCTTGTGTTCTTAGCTCAAAAATCATGTTCCACAATGTGTAGTTCAAGCAAGTTCTAAATTTTTTTTTCAAATCAATTGGGGTGCCCTATAAATAAATTCCTTGGAAAATTTTATTATTTTGACTAAGCTTATTATGTATATCCTAAATGAAATGTTGTGATTGGAAAAGGTTAAAATTCCTTAGTTTAACTCCTTTTTTTCAACCAAACCAAATTCTCATATGTAAAAGGGTAAACTAAGCTCAATAATCCATATTTTTCCAAATCACAACTAATAAACTAAAATATATATATATATATATATATATATATACTATCAAACTAAAAGTGAAAATCAAACTAAAAGTCTAAGATATATACAAGCCAAAGTGTAAAATGCAATAACTAAAAAAAGTATCCAAAATAACTAATATGTACAAGAATCCCAAAAGTGCAATAAAGTAAAAATGTGGAAGTACTAAAAATAAAATAAAATAACGCAAAATAAAACAAGAGTTTGAAATGGTCACCAAAATGAAATCCGCCGATGACGGCGACCTCCCCACACTTAGAAGAAAGCATCATCCTTGATGCTACAACTTAGGCTGGGTGAGAGGGTCAACGTCTGTAGCTGGCTGAGGCTGTGGCTCCACAGAAGTCTGCTGTGTCTCTGTGGGAGCCTGAGTCTGTGTAGGTGCCTCTGCCTACTGAGCCTCCTCCTCCTGAGACTCCTCCTCCGCCTCAGACTAGTCGGAAGGAGTATCGGGCTCGGAGGACATGTCGACGCCCAATGCTACGATCATCTGGCTCAGGCGCTCATAACATCACTTGTTGCAACATTCACTTTGATCCATGCGCTCTAGGAGGCACTGCACGAGTCGGTAGGTTGGCTGGAGTGCTAATGATGGTGGTGCTGGCCTGGTGGATGCATGTGGTACTGTAGAGGGTTCGGCTACTGCTGAAGAAGAGGCTGGCCCAGATGATGCTGTTGTGACAGCTCGGTCGCTACACTGGGCTGCTGGTCTGTCACCCACCCAAATCCCCAACGGAATAACTTTCTCCTTTCCGTAGACCACTAGTGGTGACTCATCATCTGGAAGCCAGGGTACTCCAGCCCGGTGAGCAAGCTCCGTGACCAAACTCGGAAAAGGAAGGTTGCCCCTGATATGGCCCCGCCACATAAATTTCCTGATAAGTCGGGGAAGGTACAACTCCTTCCCCTTAAGGACGCACCAGATCAGGACAAGCATATCAACTAAAATCTCCGTGAAGTGAGTGCTAGGCATGACGTAATAAGCAAGTATCTGCTGCCATACCTTAGCCTCCTTCGTTAAATAATCAAACCTCATCCCCTTGGGTTTCACTTTAGAGGCATCCATCTCCCAAGGGCATCCGGCTGGGCAACCACACTACGCAGTGCATCATAATCAAATGTCATACTATGCAAGTCCTCCTCAGCCCTTTGAAAAGAATCTTTATCATTGATTTTAGGCTGACAGTGGAGGATCTTTTTAATATTCGCCTCTGTGACCATGATCTGCCTATCTCTAAGGTGAACTGAGTCAAGGGTCTCTCTGAAAAAATTATAATAGAATTCACAGACCCAGGACTCATTCACTCTTGCTAGCTCTCTGTCAAGAAAGGTCCAGCCCCTCTCCTCAATTCGGGGCTGAGTATACCGCCTCAGATTGGAGGGGATAACTAGCTTCTTCTCCAGGATGAGCTGTCGCGCCTAAAATGCAAAAATTGGAGCTCACAATACAGATTAGTGAACTTCTCTGAGTTGGTAGGAGGCAGGAGTTGATCTGCCTTCTCCTTATCAGAGAGACGCATCTCAGATAAACCAGAGGTCACCAGTTCAGTAGATGACTGAGACCTCTTCCTTTTTCTGGAGGTGGCCTTGGCTTTTTTCTTGCCTCTGTCAAACATCCTGAAAAACAAAAATTATAGAAAATAGAATATTAAGCCAAGCAGAGGAGTGGAAAGCAAGTATATAAACAACAGACAAAAAATAGAAAATAGAAGGATATTGAGGTACATTCATGAAGTGAGCCAAAGAAATAAATTCTTGGAATGCAAGAAAAAATAGAATTCAGACATCAATCAGGAACACAAACTAAGAATTCATACAATGATAGTAAAGATGCTTGTTTGTTAAGCAACAACAATCAGCATGCCCAAAAGAATATAACAGAGTTAGTTTGAAAACTAAAAAGAAAAATTAGAAAGTCAACTAAGTCAAAAGTTAGAAAGTGGTGAAAAATCAGTGGCATGATAATTATTGAACTTAACCAAGAGAAGTTCAAAAAGTTTAGGAAACAAGCATACTCACATTCATGAAGATGATGCAAGTCAATGATGATGAAATATGTTATGCACAAAAGCACAAAAGGGAAATGCAAGTCATCATCAATGTGTTTGATCACTTAAGTGCAAAAATTGGTGTAGAAAAAATGAAAAATGCACTCATGTAACCCAAGGTAAATTGGAACAATGAAAATGGCTACATAAGTGAAATTACACCAATAATTACAACTTAAAAGAACCTCAGTCAAAAGGAACAAGATTAGGCCACTTGAAGGTTTAGGAAAACAACTTCAATGGTCAATGAGAAATACACTTGAGATATGATCATGAAGGATAGAAATTTGGACCTAACATGAGCGATTCAAAACATAAGAGAGGTTCAAAATCACTTGGTTAATCAAGGTTCCAATTGACACAGAAATCCGTCAAATAGTTTCTTGATTCTATAAATCACAAATACACATGAAAGGGAACCAAAATAAATGTGGAAATGCAAGCCCATCAACCCATGAATTGAGTTTGGTGTAAGCCAATTGAGTTTTGAATCAAAAAGTACCAAATTCAATCCATAGGTTGTAAAACCAGCACAATTTCCAAAAAAAGATTTTGGCAGCACTCCAGCAGTAAATTGAAGGTTCCCGAATTAAACAAACAGCAACAAACTCAGCTCATATGAATTCAATATATGTCAACAGCATGAAAAACAAGAAATTCATATGAATCAGGCTTCAATATACCGAATTAGTGCAGCAGTAATTTCAATCAGTAGTAGCAAATAGCAGTAGAATAATCACAGAATATCATCAGAATTAAACAGCATCAAACATTAACATGTAAAAATCACAGAACATCAACATCATCACCACTCAAGAAAGCAATTGAAAATCAGCCATTCCAGATAGCTGAATAGCAACTAATCATACCTGAATCCACTAACCAAAATCTTAAAACTACCTAACCACATGCAATCTAAGCTACCCTAATCAAACAGAAACCTAATCAACTAATACTAACATGGAAATTAATTAAAAGAAAAATAGAAACAGCAAATGAACCAGAGGGAACAGGAACCTAGGAGAAGTAGAAATAGAAATGGAAAAGAGGCGAAATGGATATGGGAACAGCGATTGGAAGGATGGAGATGCTCTGGTTCAATAGCGTGCTACTGATAAACCACTATTTTATGGTTTATCTTGTGCTAATTTAAGTGGTTTTTATCAACTCTTTACTCACTTTTTCATATAAATTGCATGGTTTTACATTTTCCTTCCTAATTTTGTTCTATAATTGGAAACTTACTTCCCAAGCCTTTAAATTACCAAAAATTAATTCCCCTTTATACCATTCGATGCCGTGATATGTGTGTTAAGTGATTTCAGGGTTTATAGGGCAAGAATGGCTTAGAGAATAGAAAGGAAATATGAAAAAGTGGAAGGAACGAGAAAAAGGAAGTATTTGAGAAACGGGCAGCGACGCGCACGCATGGACGACGTGGACGCGTGCCTAGCGCAGGACACAAGCGACGCGTACGCGTAACTGACGTGTACGCGTGACAAGGGAAATTGCCAATTGACACCCTTGTCACGCACGCATGACCTACGCGTACGCGTGACAGACGCCACATGCAGAAAGTTGCAGAAAACGCTGGGGCGATTTCTGGGCTCTTTCTCGGCCCAAATCCAAGCCCAGAAACACAGAATAGAGGCTGGAGAATGAGGGAATCAAGGCATTCATTGAGATACATTCATTATTCACAATTTTAGATTTTAGATGTAGTTTTTCTAGAGAGAGAGGCTCTCTCCTCTCTCTAGGTTTTAGGATTTAGGATTTCTCTTAGTTTTAGGTTTGATTCTTCCCAATTCCAGGTTCAATGTTCCTTTAATTTAGTTTCTCTTCTACTTTTATTTGTTCTAGTACTTTGGTTTATTTATTTTCCTTGTTGATTCTATTCTTTTCCAATTTGGTTTATGAACTCCATGTTAGATTTGATTTCTTATTTAATGCAATTTGAGGTATTTCATATTTATGATTTTAATTTAGCTTTTTACATTCTTAGCTTTGATTGATGAATTGTTAATTAGAGACACTTGAGTTATCAAACTCCTTTGTTAATTGATAATTAGAATTTACTGGTTGATTTAGATCCCTCTAAAGCTAGTCTTTCCTTAGGAGTTGACTAGGACTTGAGGAATCCCATTGATTAGTCCTCTTGACTTTCCTTTATTTAGTAAGGGTTAACTAAGTGGGAGCAATAAACAATTCTCATCACAATTGATAAGGATAACTAGGATGGGATGTCCAGTTCTCATACCTTGCAATGGTTTTCATGATTATTAATTTACTTTCTTGCCAATTTATTTCCTTGTTCCCTATTTCCAAAACCCAAAAAGACACTTTTCCATAACCAATAATAAATCATACTTCCCTGCAATTCCTTCAGAGACGACCTGATGCACGGAAAACTGTCTCTCGACAAATCTCCCTTCGGCAAGTGTACCGAATTTGTCGTCAAGTAAAAACTCACAATAGAGTGAGGTCGAATCCCACAGGGATTGATTGATCAAGCAACTTTAATCAGAAGAATGTTCTAGTTAAGCGAATCCAGAATTTGGGTTGAGAGTTGCAGAAAATAAAATGGCGGGAATGTAAATAACAGAAAAGTAAATGCTAGAATTAAAGGACTGGAAGTAAATGACTGAAAATAAATTTGAGAATTGTAAATGGAAATGGGGGATTTGCTCATAAAAGCAAATGACAGAAATTAAAGAGAATGGGTAAGATCAGAGATGGGGAGTTCATTGGGCTTAGGAGATGTTGCAATTCTCCGGATCAAGTTCATTTTCATCTCTTCCTCAATCAATGCACTCATTGATCTCCTCGGCAATCTTAAGAGATTGAATTACAATTTCTTGTAATTCAATCTCTCAAATCTTGATCAATAGCCAATTCCTTGGTCTAATGGCTTTGAGAGCGTTATTGGCAATCACTTTTCTCATTAACTTTGCAAGTTACCTCCCATTCCTTGCTTCCTTTGGTCCTGCTTGTCCCTAAGCAAGTACTGGAACTAGAGAATGATGAATGGAATGCCAAGAGCAATGAGTCATTCTTGTGGAAGTCATATCACTGATTTTATGGTGGTTTCATGCATAGCAACTTAGGTTCATTCCTGGCTTTTAGACCTTTATCATGTCTTAAAACACTCACTTTGCTTACATCCCATGAGACTTTTATTCATTGATCCCTTTATTGTCATTTCAGAGCTTATTGGTGTTCTTAGGCTAAGTGCTCTGTAAGGGGGGAACTTTTTAAGATAAGCTTTCAGCCAACACTCCCGAACCAGTTGGTTCAAGGTGCTAGGTGTTGAAGCACCCCTAAGGACTTACTCCCTCAAGTCTCTCCCCCATACATACACACCACAGGCATATAGTTCATTTATTTTCCTTTTTGAGACCTTGGTGTCCAGCACCTCTTTGGGTTACTAAATGCTCTGTGGTGAGGGTTACTCTTGATAATGGACTTTCAGCTGATAATCCCGGGTTAGTTAACCCAAGTTACCAGGTGATAAAGCACCCCTAAGAGCTTATTCATCCAAGTAGATCCCTCACACAGGAACACCACAGACACATATCTTAAGATCAAAACCATTGGTGCCTAGCCTTATTGCTTACTCTTTTTCTTTTGTTTTTCCACTTTCATTATTCTTTTCTCTTACTCTTATTAGGATCTTGTCATATACTTAGTCTCATGAGTATATTCAAAGCAAAGTATTCAGGCCAGATAGTTGTCATCCCACCTTATGGTTGAACCAACTTAGCTAACTTATGATCATACCACAAACTCATGAATGTACTCCATAGTGTAAACTCCACTCTGATCTTTTGAAACATAAACATTCTCTCTTCATTTGATTAAAAGGGACAAGCATACAAGTAAGTAAAGTAGGGATGCAGTGACATAAAGACTAGTGCACATAGACCTATTCAGAACTTAAAAGACAAAATTTAAAAAGGGTTCAACTACGAGTAACTACAAATCAAAAGTGCATTTGGACTTCCAACTTTCAACAATTCTGAGTACAATGGAATTAAGTAACAATACAACCTTCGGGTGATGCTTTCTGGTTGCCCTCTCTCTTTGTCATCATCATAGTTTTTGCTGCCTCGCTTCTTTGGGTGGAGGTGCACCATTTCCTCATAAGATTCCTGCAAGGTTACTGGAAGTTGCTTGTTTCCAAAGCACTTGAGACATAGTTAGCTTGCATGTATGCTGGTACTTTTTGAACTCAATTTGGTGTGTGAACACCAAACTTAGTTCCTTGCCCAGTGCAAACATTGCACATATGCAGAGAACCCCATATCTTGTTGTCAACAAAGCAATGATTACCTATAGTCTAACTACATCTAAGTGGTTTCTCTTGATTGGATGGAGCTAGCAATGTTCTTTTGGAGTGGAGTGTAGTTCTAACCAATGTCCTTTGGTGGAACACCAAACTTAGAATTACACCATCACTCTTGGATTGTTCTGGTGTGGAACACCAAACTTAGCTCCTTACAATATAGGGGAAACGACTTATGATTTTTTTTATTGAAATAAAGATGAAAGTGAAACTACCTGAGGTTGGGTTGCCTCCCAACAGAGCGCTCTTTTATCATCGCTAGCTCGACGAGTCCTTAATTACTTGAGATGGTACTTTACTCTGGGGTTTTCCCCCATGTTTCCCAGATAATGCTTGAGTCTTTGTCCATTCACTGTAAAAGTCCTCTTTGAACCTTCATCCGTGATTTCGATGTGGCCATATGGTGATACTTTCATAACCATGAAAGGTCCGGACCACCTTGACTTGAGTTTTCCTGGGAACAGCCTTAATTTAGAATTGTAAAGGAGTACTCGCTGCCCCTTTTCGAAACTCCTGGGCGCAAGATGCATGTCATGTTTTCTCTTTGCCTTTTCTTTATACATCTTAGTGTTTTCATAGGCTTGTGACCTGAATTCCTCCATCTCTTGCAGCTGCAAGATCCTTTTTGCACCAGCAGCAATGCTGTCAAAATTTAGTATCTTGATAGCCCAAAGAGCTTTGTGTTCCAGCTCCAGTGGTAAATGACAAGCCTTCCCATAGACCAGCTGATATGGAGACATTCCAAGTGGAGTTTTGAATGCTGTTCTGTATGCCCAAAGAGCATCATCCAGCTTCTTCGACCAATCCTTTCTAGATGCACCTACAGTCTTTTCCAGGATCCTCTTCAGCTCCCTGTTGGATATCTCAGTTTGCCCACTTGTTTGAGGATGGTAAGGTGTGGCTACTTTGTGTTTTACCCCATATCGTAGGAGGAGAGCTTCTAGTGGTTTGTTACAAAAGTGGCTCCCTCCATCACTGATGAGGGCTCTTGGGACTCCGAACCGGCTAAAGATATTCTTCTTGAGAAAGTTCATGACTACCTTGTTATCATTAGTTGGGGTTGCAATAGCCTCTACCCACTTGGAAACATAATCCACTGCTACCAGGATGTACTTGTTTGCATATGAGGTTGGGAATGGTCCCATGAAATCTATTCCCCACATGTCAAACAGTTCCAGTTCCAAGATGAAATTTTGTGGCATGGCGTTTCTTTTGGGCAGGTATCCAGATCTTTGGCATTCATTGCAGCTTTTTACTAGTTCCTTGGCATCCTTGAAAAGGGTAGGCCAAAAGAATCCACTTTGTAACACCTTTGCTGCAGTTTTGTCCCCTCCAAAGTGCCCGCCATAACATGAACCGTGGCAATTCCACAGGACTTCTCTTCCTTCTTCTTCCGAAACATATCTTCTAAGGATTCCATCTGAACATTTCTTGAAGAGATATGGCTCGTCCCAGACAAAGTATTTTGCATCATTCATGAGCTTTCTTTTTTTATGTTTATTGATCTTTGGGGGTAATGCCCCAGTTGCCTTGAAATTTGCAATATCTGCAAACCATGGTGCTTTGTGAACTGTCATCAACTGCTCATCAGGGAAGAGCTCGTTCACATTTGTATCATTTCCTCCACCTTGATCATGAGGGATTCTGGATAGGTGATCTGCCACCTTGTTCTCCACTCCTTTCTTGTCTCTGATTTCAATATCAAATTCCTGCAATAGTAAGATCCACCTTATTAGTCTTGGCTTTGATTCTTGCTTGGCAAACAAATATTTAAGTGCTGTGTGATCTGTAAAGACAATCACTTTAGCACCAATGAGGTATGATCTAAATTTGTCAAATGCAAAAACTATTGCTAGCAACTCCTTTTCAGTAGTGGTATAATTTCTTTGAGTTTCATTAAGGACTTTGCTAGCATAGTATATTACACGAACTAAATTATCTTTCCTTTGTCCTAACACTGCCCCAACTGCAAAATCAGATGCATCACACATCAATTCAAATGGTAGGTTCCAATCAGGTGGGGAAATGATAGGAGCAGAGGATAACCTCATTTTCAAATGTGCAAATGCTAGCATGCATGTTTCATCAAAGATAAATGGTGTATCAGATACAAGGAGATTACTTAAGGGCTTGGCTATCTTTGAAAAATCTTTAATGAACCTTCTGTAAAAACCAGCATGCCCTAAAAAACTCCTAATTGCCTTGACATCACTGGGTGGGGGTAGTTTTTCAATAAGTTCTACTTTAGCTCTATCAACCTCAATGCCTTGGTGAGAGACCTTGTGACCAAGGACTATTCCTCCTGTCACCATGAAGTGGCATTTTTCCCAGTTCAAGACCAAATTGGTCTCTTGGCATCTTTTCAATACCAAGGCGAGGTGATGTAGGCAACTAGGAAAGGAATCTCCGAATACCGAGAAATCATCCATAAAAACTTCAATGAATTTTTCTATCATATCTGAAAAGATAGAAAGCATGCAGCGTTGGAAAGTTGCAGGTGCATTACATAGCCCAAATGGCATGCGCCTATAGGCAAAAACTCCATATGGACAAGTAAATGAGGTTTTCTCTTGGTCTCTGGGATCAACCATTATTTGGTTATATCCTGAATAACCGTCGAGAAAACAATAATATGCGTGTCCTGCAAGTCTTTCCAACATCTGATCCATGAATGGAAGGGGAAAATGGTCTTTTCGTGTAGCTTCATTGAGTTTTCTGTAGTCTATGCACATCCGCCATCCTGTGACGGTCCTTGTAGGTATGAGCTCGTTCTTCTCATTGGTAACCACAGTGATTCCTCCCTTCTTGGGAACAACATGTATGGGGCTAACCCAAGGGCTGTCCGAAATTGGGTATATGACCCCTCCTTGCCAAAGCTTCATAACCTCTTTCTGTACCACTTCCTTCATGATTGGGTTCAGCCTTCTTTGAGATTGAATGGACGGCTTAGCATCATCTTCCAACAGTATTTTATGCATGCATATGGCTGAACTGATTCCCTTCAAGTCAGCAAGGGTCCATCCAATGGCATCCTTATACTCCCGCAGCACCTTGAGTAGCGCGTCCTCTTGATCTTGACTGAGGGATGAATTTATGATCACTGGGTAGTTTTTATTTTCTCCTAGATATGCATATTTGAGAGTGGGTGGCAGTGCTTTGAGTTCAAGTTTGGGTGCTTCTGACTTTTCATTCCCTTCCTTTGGTGCATCTGGTATATGTATTTCGGCTGTGGCCACCTCTTCACTTGATTCAGATTCTTCCTCCACCAATCTCTCGTCCTCTTCAGGTTCTTCTTCTTCAAAATTCTCCTACACTTTATCCTCAAGTGCATCTAACCTCATGCATTCCCCCAATTGTTCTGGTGGGTAACTCATGGCCTTGAACACATTGAATGTCATCTTTTCATTGTGTAATCTCAGGGTGAGGTCACCCTTCTGAACATCAATGACAGCTCCAGCAGTGGCCAAGAATGGCCTTCCTAAGATGATGGAGGTCTTGGCGTCCTCCTGCATGTCCAGCACCACAAAATCTGCTGGAAATATGAAATCTCTCACTTTTACCAGCAAATCCTCTACTATTCCGTGAGGGAATTTGAACGATTGGTCTGCCAGTTGTAGGGCCATTTTTGTCGGTTTAGCCTCCTCAATTTTCATCTTTCTCATCATAGCTACTGACATCAAATTGATGTTGGCCCCTAAGTCACAAAGAGCCTTCTCTACTGTGATTTCTCCTATAATACAAGGGATATGAAAACTCCCAAGATCCTTCAATTTCTGGGGTAGTTTATGCTGAATGATAGCACTACACTCTTCAGTTAGTATCACAGTCTCATTGTGTTTCCAGCTTCTCTTCTTAGTCATTAGCTCCTTCAAAAACTTGGCATAGAGTGGCATTTGTTCTATGGCTTCAGCAAAGGGTATGTTGATTTGTAGTTTCTTGAAGATTTCCAAAAATCTCAAGAACTGGTTGTCATCTTCCCTTTTCTTCAATAGCTGGGGATATGGAGCTCTTGAGATGTTCAGTTGTGGCATCCCTTTTTCTTTCTGCGGACTTGGCGTGGGAGGTTGAACTCCATCTTACTCTTCTCCCTTTTCATTTGAGCCTTCTTCTTGTGGTTTTTGGGCAGTTCCTTCAGTTCCTTCCCACTCCTAAGTGTGATAGCTTGACACTCCTCCCTTTTGCTTGAATGGGCATCATAGCAAAGGTTGTGGTTAGGAAGCTGCTTAAATAGATAGCTGATTTGTATCTCCAGTTTCTTGATGGCAGTATTTTGATTCTGCATGTTTGACTGCACTTCCTCTCTGAATGCTTTACTGTTTCGAATGTCTTTGCATACTCCTTCAATTAAGGTTTCGATCTTAGAGAGCTTGTCATCAATTGATGGGTGATTCGGAGCAGATGTGCTGTTTTGGTTTTGATAGGCATGTGGAGAGGTGTTGTTGTTGGAGTTGTAACATCTCTGGTCTTGGTTTTGATCTTGCTCACTTCCCCACCCAAAGTTTGGGTGGTTTCTCCATCCAGGGTTGTAGGTCTTGGAGTATGGGTCATAGTTTTTCCTTGGTGAATTTCCAATGTAGTTGGCTTGCTCCTGACTACCCTCTGCTTCTTCATTCACTCCTTCTTGGGTTGTTGATGAAGTGGAGATTGCTGCTACTTGGTTCATCTCCATCTTCCCTCCCCCATGGTTGTGATCTTCTTCTTCATGATGGTTTTCCATGTTATCTTCCATGTTTGGTTCAAAGAATTCCTCTTCTTCCTCAGCACCAACCACTTTCTTTCCTCTTGCCTCCCTCCTTAATCTAAGGAAGGTCCTCTCAGGTTCAGAATCGAAGGAAGTTGAAGCCCCGCTTCTTCTCCCTGTCATACAACCATCAAGTGCAAGCAAGAAAAGATAGGTGCAGAAAGTATTTGTATCAGAATTACTGTTAGTTGTGGGTGATGCAATATATCAAACAGTTAGTGGGTTAGCAAACAGAATTGAAGATAACGAAGAAAAACAAAAAAATAGAGGGGGAAGGGAAGAAGCTTAACTAAAACAGAAAGTAAATCACTCAAACAGAAAATGAAATTCACAAAATAAAAATGCTCAATCTAGTGATCTTCCAATTTAATCATTGTTGATGCACAATCAATCCCCGGCAATGGCGCCATAAACTTGATGCACGGAAAACTGTCTCTCGACAAATCTCCCTTCAGCAAGTGTACCGAATTTGTCGTCAAGTAAAAACTCACAATAGAGTGAGGTCGAATCCCACAGGGATTGATTGATCAAGCAACTTTAATCAGAAGAATGTTCTAGTTGAGCGAATCCAGAATTTAGGTTGAGAGTTGTAGAAAATAAAATGGCGGGAATGTAAATAACAGAAAAGTAAATGCTAGAATTAAAGGACTGGAAGTAAATTACATCATAAAACTAGAAAATGCAGAGAAAGTAAAATACAGAGAGTAGTTCTCTTTTTCCCACTTCTAGAACTCCTTAACAATTCAAAGCTACTCCTATATATACTACTTCTCTCAGCTTCTAGTTGGCTCTTCAAGTCTTGGGCCTTTGGATCTTGAGTTTGAAGCAGTTCTCTTCTTCATTTGGGCTTGGCTTTACTTGCAGAGAGAAAATGTGAAGTGGGCAGAGACTTTAGCTTAGGACGTTAGGAGTGTTAACGTTTAGTGAAAATATAAGTTCAAGAACGTTAGTGACAATCAACTTTCTCACTAACGTTACTAAATAAAAGCCACGTTAACTTCAACGTTAGTGGCATAAACGTTGCCACTAACGTTGCCTCTAAGTCCTTCGCACATGTTATTGAGACTTAACATTCCCAATAACTTTGAAAAGCCCCCTTTGTTCCCACGTTAGAGCACACGTTAACTTAGTTAACGTGGCTCTTTAACGTGGGCTTGCCATCCTTCGAGAACGTTAGTGATACTCAATATTGTCACTAACGTTCCAAGGTGCCCCTATGCCTCACGTTAGAGTCCATGTTAACTAGGTTAACGTGGCTTCTAACGTGGCCATGCTTAGCCATCCCCAACGTTAGTGATAATGTTGAGTGTCACTAAAGTTGGCCATTCTTTCACTCATCAACGTTAGCCTCCACGTTAACTAAGTTAACGTGGAAATTAACGTGGCTCCTTGGGGGGTTGTGTGGTTGCTTCCAACGTTAGTGACAATGTTGGGTGTCACTAACGTTGGCTCAACTTCTTGCTTCTTACGTTAGCTATCCGAGGTTTAAATACTTCGATTATCAATTTTATTGGGTTTGCTTTAGTGACAAACAATTTTTTTGTATGAAAGGA
Organism: Arachis ipaensis; assembly: GCF_000816755.2. Classification (NCBI taxonomy): domain Eukaryota; kingdom Viridiplantae; phylum Streptophyta; class Magnoliopsida; order Fabales; family Fabaceae; genus Arachis; species Arachis ipaensis. The sequence continues at coordinate 106,625,861 of NC_029785.2, read as the reverse complement.
TTCTTTGTGGGTTTAGAAACTATACTTACAACGGGAATTTATTTGTGAATTATTTACCGACAGAAAATCCGTTCATCAAAATGGACCCAAATTTTTAATTTTTTCTGGTCTCATATGAGTATGCACCCAAATTCCCAATACTTTTGTCACTAAACACAACACACTTTCATCAACCCAAGTTCCCACAGTTCCCCACACTTAATTGATACACAATCTCTAACTTAAACTAACCAAAGATTCACTTGGGGTAATTATTTATTTTTCTGCTTAAGGCTAGTGATGTGGTAACATATAGAACAAATGGGGATAAAAAGGCTCAAGGTGGCTAACAAAGGTGATTAAAAGGGTAGGCTATTTGGGATAAGTGAGCTAATAATAAATGATGGCCTCAATCATATGTATGAATATAAATATACTAAATAATGGACATATAGAATGGAACAAAATATAGATTGCAATCATAGAGAAGAAAACACACAAGAATAGAAATTCATGGTTAAATAATGTAACCATATAATTAAGCTCAAATCTCACGGGTTGTGTGTTCTTAGCTATAATTTATGTTCCAATTTACAATCTTCAAACAAGTTTAACACACATTTTTCAATTTGAATTAGTGAAATATTATAAAATAGAGTCTTGAAAAGAAAATATTACTTCAACCAAGTAGTAGCTAAATGCACAAAATCAAACAAACATGCAGTCAAACATGCAAATGCAACAACTAATAAGGAAAATAAAACATTGGTGTTGAGAAGAAATTAACTAACCCACGGAAGTCGGTATTGACCTCCCCACACTTAAAGATTGCACCGTCCTCGGTGCATGCTAAGATGTGCAAGTTGACGGGTGGTTCCAACTGGCGCTTTTCTCCAAAGATTGTACAGATGGACTTGTTTGTTGCCCCTTTGAGAAGCTTTTCCTTTTTCTTCTTTGGTGGTCATCCTGAAAGAAGAGAAAAAAAAAGGAAGAAAGGTAACCCAAAAACAAAGATAGAAAATAAATAAAATATGGTTGGGTTAATACTAAATAATGAGGGTCTCAATTACATGGTAGCTACAACATGCAAGTGAGAAAACAATAGAAGCAAATGGCATATTAGTAGTGCAAAAAATTGCAACAATGGGAGAGATAGTGGGTAATGAAAGACAATGTAAGTTCATGTCAATGCAAAAGGAATACATGTATCATAAAAGATTGACATTGACAGAAAAATTAATATCACCCAATATTGTAAAACAAGTCACTAAGCACCAAAATAATACCAGAAAAGATACAACAGTTGAATAAGAAAATGTAACACCAATGGTAAAATAATAAACCTAGAAAAGAGAAGAAAACATGCATAAGATTAAAATGCAATGAATGAAAGTATGAAAATAAGTTAAGTAAAACTAGAATGAAAGAGAATAAGGATGAGAGGTTAAAGGAATGAAGAAGAAGAAAGTAAGAAAGAAGGAAAAAAGAAGTAGAAAGGAGAGAAGAAAGAAGTAAGAATTTAGAAACGGGGCACGACGCGTACGCGTGCATCATGTGTATGCGTGGAAACTGAGTTGGCCGTTCGACGCGTAAGCGTCGCCTACACGTACGCGTGGGTGATCTGAGAGCGGAATGACGCGCACGTGTCAGGGACGCATACGCGTCGGTGATTTTGTGCCTCTAGCATAGTTCCATCGCAAGGGCAGCACAACTCTCAGGTCAGCACGCTTTTACGCCGATTTTCATGCCCACGCGTATGCGTCGCTGACGCTTTCGCGTGGGTTGAACTTTTTATAGGGGACGCGTACGCGTGAGGTACGCGTACCCGTGTGGTGGCTTGTGCGCCACGCACCCCTCCCGCGCGTCTCTCGCACAACTCTCTGTTTAATTGCGTATACACATACGACGCGCGCGTCATGGTTGCTTGCGCGTCGACCTACTGTTTTTTTATGTAGTATGCATAATGCAAAATGCAGATGCTCATGCAGACATGATGAATGAATAACTAAGAAAAATAGAATAAAATAAAACGAAGAATAAAACAAAACAAAATAAAACTAAAACTGAAAAAGAACGATTATACCATGGTGGGTTGTCTGCCACCTAGTACTTTTAGTTAAAGTCCTTAAGTTGGACATTCGGTGAGTCCCTTGTTATGGTGGCTTGTGCTTGAACTCATCCAGGAATCCCCACCAATGTTTATAATTCCAATGGCCTCCGGGATCCCAAACTAGGCGCAAAGAGTCTTCAAGCAAGATTAAGCAAGTGACAAGGCCCCAAAAGTGTTGATTGCTAGACTGAATTCCGGGGTCCCAAACCTTGCTTTTGCACCTGTCTTCTTGTTTACCATCTTTGTTCCAACCGGGTGGTAAGCAATCCGAATTCTCACTAAGGCATCCAAATAGCTTCCTAGACCCATATAATTTAGTATTCTTCCATCCATGATAATTCAGCCGTGAGCTTCCTACCACAATGAACCTAGGATTGTGTTGTGGTGCGCAGAAATTGTGATTACACTTTAATTATGTAAAATTCATCGCTCTTTCTTTCCCTGGTAGTGGCGCCAAAAACATGATGCCAATACCATGGTTCACAACTTCGCACAACTAACCAGCAAGTGCACTGGGTCGTCCAAGTAATACCTTACGTGAGTAAGGGTCGAATCCCACGGAGATTGTTGGTATGAAGCAAGCTATGGTCACCTTGTAATTCTCAGTCAGGCGGATATAAAATAGTAATGGGGTTTTCGAAAATAATTAATAAAATAGGGATAGAAATACTTATGTAAATCATTGGTGAGAATTTCAGATAAGCGAATAGAGATGCTTTCGTTCCTCTGAACCTCTGCTTTCCTGCTATCTTCATCCAATCAGTCTTACTCCTTTCCATGGCTGGCTTTATGTGATACATCACCATTGTCAATGGCTACTTTCGGTCTTCTCTCGGGAAAATGATCCAAATGCCCTGTCACGGCACGGCTAATTGTCTGGAGGCATCACCCTTGTCAATGGTTACATCCTATCCTCTCAGTGAAAATGGTCAACGCACCCTGTCACGGCACGGCTATTCATCTGTCGGTTCTCGATCCTGCTAGAATAGGATTTACTATCCTTTTGCGTCTGTCACTACGCCCAGCAATCGCGAGTTTCAAGCTCATCACAGTCATTCAATCATTGAATCCTACTCAGAATACCACAGACAAGGTTTAGACTTTCCGGATTCTCTTGAATGCCGCCATCATTCTAGCTTACACCACGAAGATTCTGATTAAGAGATCTAAGAGATACTCATTCAGTCGAAGGCAGAACGGAAGTGGTTGTCAGGCACGCGTTCATATGGAATGATGATGATTGTCACGTTCATCACATTCAGGTTGAAGAGCGAATGAATATCTTAGAAGCGAAATAAGATGAATTGAATAGAAAACAGTAGTACTTTGCATTAATCTTTGAGGAACAGCAGAGCTCCACACCTTAATCTATGGAGTGTAGAAACTCTACCGTTAAAAATACATAAGTGAAAGGTCCAGGCATGGCCGAATGGCCAGCCCCTCTGATCTAAGAACCAGGCATCCAAAGATGATCCTAAGATCCTAAGATGATCAAAAGATGTCTCATACAATAGTAAAAGGTCCTATTTATAATAAACTAGCTACTAGGGTTTACAGAAGAAAGTAATTGATGCATAAATCCACTTCCGGGGCCCACTTGGTGTGTGCTTGGGCTGAGCTTGAGTGTTACACGTGTAGAGGTCCTTCTTGGAGTTGAACGCCAGTATTTGTGCCAGTTTGGGCGTTCAACTCTGGTTTTGGATCCTTTTCTGGCGCTGGACGCCAGAATTGGGCCGAGAGCTGGTGTTGAACGCCAGTTTACGTCGTCTATTCCTGGCCAAAGTATGGACTATTATATATTGCTGGAAAGCCCTGGATGTCTACTTTCCAACGCAATTAGAAGCGCACCATTTCGAGTTCTGTAGCTCTAGAAAATCCACTTTGAGTGCAGGGAGGTCAGAATCCAACAGCATCGGCAGTCCTTCTTCAACCTCTGAATCTGATTTTTGCTGAAGTCCCTCAATTTCAGCCAGAAAATACCTGAAATCACAGAAAAACACACAAACTCATAATAAAGTCTAGAAATGTGAATTTAACATAAAAACTAATGAAAATATCCCTAAAAGTAACTAGATTCCACTAAAAACATACTAAAAACAATGCCAAAAAGTGTATAAATTATCCGCTCATCACAACACCAAACTTAAATTGTTGCTTGTCTCCAAGCAACTGAAAATCAAAGAGGATAAAAAGAAGAGAATATACTATAAATTCCAAACTATCAATGAAACATAGCTTCAATCCACACCAAACTTAGAATTTTTGCTCGCCCTCGAGCAATAAAAGAAAGAATAGAGGAAGAAGAAGAAGAAAATATGGAGAAGAGGGGTGAAGTGTGTTTCGGCCAAGTAGAGAGGAAAGGGTTGTGTTGTGTGAAAATGAGGAAGAATGGAGGGCTATATATAGGGGAGGAAGGGGGGTTAAGGTTCGGCCATTTAGGGTGGGTTTGGGTGGAAAATTGGTTTTGAATTTTGAAGGTAGGTGGAGTTTATGAGGTAGGTTTATGGGGAAGAGTGGATGGGTGTGAGTGGTGAAGAGGGGATGGAGAAGAGAGATTGAGGTGATTGGTGAGGCCCGATCTACAGTAACTTCAGATCGGTTGCTAGTGGGAATGATTGAGCATTAAATGAACTCCAACCATCCTCTAGCCACAGGCTTGAGGTCCAATCTTCTTAGTTGAACCGGCTTGCCTTTGGAGTCAATCTTCCATTGAGCTCCTTCCATACATATGTCCATAAGGACTTGGTCCAACCTTTGATTAAAGTTGACCCTTCTAGTGTAGGGGCGTTCATCTCCTTGCATCATGGGCAAGTTAAACGCCAACCTCACATTCTCCGGACTAAAATCTAAGTATTTCCCCCGAACCATTGTAACGTAGTTCTTTGGATCCGGGTTCTTACTTTGATCATGGTTCTTGGTGATCCATGCATTGGCATAGAACTCTTGAACCATTAGGATGCCGACTT
>NC_029785.2:106618440-106620796 GCF_000816755.2 Arachis ipaensis | reverse complement strand
GTTCTTGTCCTTGCTCCTGCTCATATGACAAAGAAGAGGGCACAGAGAAAATAGTAATAATAATATGGATCCTTTATATCACAGTATATAGGTCCTTGTGTTAGTAGAAGAAAAGAAGAAGAAAATCTGAACTCAGAGAGAGAGAGGGTTCGGATTTTTTTTTTGGTGATGTGAGGAAGAGATGTTAGTAGATGAATAAATAAATAGAAGGAGATGAGGGAGAAGGATTTTCAAAAATAATTTTTGAAAAAGAGTTAGTGATTTTCGAAAATAGTTTTGAAAAAGGTTAGTAGTTTTTTCAAAAATTCAAATAAAAAATAATTAGTTAATTAAAAAGAAATTTTTTGAAAAAGGGGGAAGATATTTTCGAAAATGAGAGAGAGAGAGTTAGTTAGGTGGTTTTGAAAAAGATAAGAAACAAACAAAAAGTTAGTTAGTTAGTTGAAACAAATTTTGAACAGATAAGAAGTTAGGAAGTTGGAGGAGATATTTTGAAATCAAATTTTTGAAAAAGATATGATTTTGAAAAAGATAAGATAAAAAGATATTTTTGAAAAGATATGATTGAAATTAGTTTTGAAAAAGATTTGATTTTTAAAATCACAATTAATGACTTGATTCACAAGAAATAAAAAAAATATGATTCTAGAACTTAAAGTTTGAATCTTTCTTAACAAGCAAGTAACAAACTTGAAATTTTTGAATCAAAACATTAATTGTTGATGTTATTTTCGAAAATTATGTGATAAAAATAAAAAAGATTTTTGAAAAATATTTTTATAATTTTCGAAAATAACTAAGAAATTTGAAAAAGATTTGATTTTTGAAAAAGATTTTGAAAAAGATAAGATTTTTAAATTGAAAATTTGATTTGACTCATAAAAACAACTAGATTTTAAAATTTTTTGAAAAAGTCAAATCTAATTTTCGAAATTTTGAGAAAGAAAAAGGGAAAGATATTTTTTTGATTTTTGAATTTTTTTTATGATGAGAGAGAAAAACACTAAAAAGATGCAATGCATGAAATTTTTAGATCAAAACATGTGATGCATGCAAGAATGCTATGAATGTCAAGATGAACACCAAGAACACTATGAAGATCATGATGAACACCAAGAACATATTTTTGAAAAATTTTTAATGCAAAGAAAACATGCAAGACACCAAACTTAGAATTCTTTAATGCTTAGACACTAAGAATTCAAGAATGCATATGAAAAACAAGAAAAGACACAAAACATGCAAATGCAAAGATCAAACAAGAAGACTTACCAAGAACAACTTGAAGATCATAAAGAACACTATGAATGCATGAATTTTCGAAAAATGCAAGATGCACATGCAATTGACACCAAACTTATAACATGACTCAAGACTCAAACAAGAAACAGAAAAATATTTTTGATTTTTATGATTTTCTAATTTTTTTGGATTTTTTTTCGAAAATTATTTGTAAAAGAAAAAATAAGGATTCCGAAATTTTTAATATGAATTCCAGGAATCTTACCATGTTAGTCTAAATCTTCAGTCCAGGAATTAGACATGGCTCACTAGCCAGCCAAGCTTTCAATGAAAGCTCCGGTCCAAAATACTAGACATGGCCAATGGCCAGCCAAGCTTCAGCAAACATAGATACCTCTCATGTATACAACAGCTGATATTTCATCCAACTTCATATACTTATGAGTGGAAGCCTCAGTCCAAAAGAATTTAGACATGACTTTACAGCCAGCCAGGCTTCACATGCTTCATGAAACACTATAATTCATTCTTTAAAAATTTTGAATAAATTTTTTTTTTCGAAAACAGGTGAGAAAATTTTGAAATATTTTTGAAAAATTTTTGAAAAGAAAACAAAAAGAAAATTACCTAATCTGAGCAACAAGATGAACCGTCAGTTGTCCAAACTCGAACAATCCTCGGCAACGGCGCCAAAAACTTGGTGTTGTTGCCGGATTAAAATTTGGCACTGATGTTACCGGACCAAAAGCTTGCCGAAAACTCGAACAATTCCCCGGCAACGGCGCCAAAAACTTGGTGCGCAGAAATTGTGATTACACTTTAATTATGTAAAATTCATCGCTCTTTCTTTCCCTGGTAATGGCGCCAAAAAACATGATGCCAATACCATGGTTCACAACTTCGCATACCCTTGTCAATGGTTTCATCCTATCCTCTCAGTGAAAATGGTCAACGCACCCTGTCACAGCACGGCTATTCATCTGTCGGTTCTCGATCCTGCTGGAATAGAATTTACTATCCTTTTGCGTCTGTCACTACGCCCAGCAATCGCGAGTTTGAAGCTCGTCACAGTCATTCAATCATTGAATCCTACTCAGAATACCACAGACAAGGT
>NC_029785.2:106603906-106618206 GCF_000816755.2 Arachis ipaensis | reverse complement strand
CATACAATAGTAAAAGGTCCTATTTATAATAAACTAGCTACTAGGGTTTACAGAAATAAGTAATTGATGCATAAATCTACTTCCGGGGCCCACTTGGTGTGTGCTTGGGCTGAGCTTGAGTGTTACACGTGTAGAGGTCCTTCTTGGAGTTGAACGCCAGTATTTGTGCCAGTTTGGACGTTCAACTCTGGTTTTGGATCCTTTTCTGGCGCTGGACGCCAGAATTGGGCCAAGAGCTGGCGTTGAACGCCAGTTTACGTCATCTATTCCTGGCCAAAGTATGGACTATTATATATTGTTGGAAATCCCTGGATGTCTACTTTCCAACGCAATTGGAATCGCGCCATTTCGAGTTCTGTAGCTCTAGAAAATCCACTTTGAGTGCAGGGAGGTCAGAATCCAACAGCATCGGCAGTCCTTCTTCAACCTCTGAATCTGATTTTTGCTCAAGTCCCTCAATTTCAGCCAGAAAATACCTGAAATCACAGAAAAACACACAAACTCATAGTAAAGTCTAGAAATGTGAATTTAACATAAAAACTAATGAAAATATCCCTAAAAGTAACTAGATTCCACTAAAAACATACTAAAAACAATGCCAAAAAGCGTATAAATTATCCGCTCATCATGTTGCCAACCAATAACGATCTCCCTCTTACACTTATAGCCACAAAGAGCTCTAAGTTGCCCATCCGTCTCAAGCAAAGCATATTCAAATGGGCTAATTAAGCTTAGAGATGAGAGATTTTCCTATTTGAATAAAGGGATGGATGGTGATGGCTTTGGGGGAGAGGCCTCCAACAACCTTGGCAAGGTGATCTCCAGCTCCATTCCCTTGGGCTCTTCTTTGACAGCTTCCACCTCTTTGCAAGCTTCTTCAATATCAACCTCTTCCTCTTGGTAGCTTTCTTCCAATTCGATCTCTTCTTTATTGTTCACCAAGGGCATGGGAGGTTGTGCTTCTTCTTCTTTAATCTCCATGTCAAGTCCAATGGGAGAGGATTCAAATGTAGATAAGAATTCATCAATGATTGAATCCATCTCTTGATCATCCCCTTCAAAGTCTTCAACCATGATATGCCTTGGAGGTTGTACACCCTCTTCAACATCAAATTCAAACTCCTTAGAAGGGGGCTCTATGACTGGGCTTTCCCATGGACGTTCCGCATCTCCTAAGTCTTCGACCACTTCTTCCTCTTCAACGATTATGGCTTCCTCCAATTGTTCCAGTACAAAGTCATGCTCCTTACTATCCGCCGGAGTTTCTAGTGTCTCCTTCATGCTACGTTCTTCATTAGATTCTCCACATGAAGCCATGGGGGTTCCTTGAGTGTCCGAACGTCGGAAAGATAATTGATTTATCGCTTGCTCTAGTTGATGAAGGGTTGCATGAAATTGATCCACTATTTTCTTGAGACGATCCTGTGATTCTTGTTGCGCTCGGCTATCATAAGTAGGATCATAGTGCTCTTGGATTCATGGATATGGACATGGTGTATATAGAGGTGGTGGTTCTTGGGAGTAATTGGGTTGGAATTGGGGTGGCTCTATATATGGTTCATACGGTTCATAGGGTGGTTGGTATGGTGGATATGGGTTAGGGTCATATGGAGGTGAATGGTGTAAAGGGGCTTGTGAGTATGGTGGTTCAAAGCTATGTTGAAGAGGTGGTTCATAAGGATATGGTGGGGCTTGTTGGTAACTACAAGGGGGTCCACCATGTTCATCATCTTGGTACACTCCCTGGAATGGCTCTTGACCATAGTAATTTGGTGGAGGTGGTTTGTCACGAAAAGGTCCACCATAACTATTGTCTTGGTATGCATCACAGAATGGTTGTTGGTTATAGCGTATTGGAGGGGGTTGTTGCCAAGAGGGTTGATCAAATCCTTGTGGCTCCTCCCACCTTTGATTGTTCCAATATTGATGCATGTTCTCATTATAGCTTTCATTCCTTACAACAACATTGGAATCAAACTTAAAACCAGAGGGGTGAGAATTCATAGTAGCAAAAGAAATAAAAACTAATAGAAATTAATGAAAATAAACTCCTAAAACTAGAAACACTAACAAAGAAATGAAAAAGCAAATATTTACAATAACCAATAATAAGTCACACGTTTGCAATTCCCCGGCAACGACACCATTTTGACGATGCAGATTTTTTGTCGGTAAAGAATTTCACAAATAAGCTCTCGTTGCTAGTATAGTTTCTAAACCAACAAAGAATCCTTTCGTACAAAAACTGTTTTGGTTGTCACTAAAGAAAACCCAATAAAATTGATAACCGAAGTATTTAAACCTTGGGTCATCTCTCAAGGAATTGCAGGGAAGTATGATTTATTATTGGTTATGGAAAAGTATCTTGTTGGATTTTTGAAATAGGGAACAAGGAAATAAATTGCCAAGAAAGTAAATTAATAATCATGAAAACCATTGCAAGGTATGAGAATTGGAAAATCTCATCCTAGTTATCCTTATCAATTGTGATGAGAATTGTTTATTGCTCCCACTTAGTTAACCTTTACTAAATAAAGGAAAGTCAAGTGGACTACTCAATGGGATTCCTCAAGTCCTATTCAACTCCTAAGGAAAGACTAGCTTTAGAGGGATCCAAATCAACCAGCAAATTCCAATTATCAGCTACCACAGTCCAGTGGCGACAGAGCTGAGGAGAACGGTTACAGAATTGGGGAAGCACCAGATTCTGTTCTGGTAAGGAGACGGAAGAAAGACGTGAAATGGAGGAAGAAAAGAGTTGGTGGTTGTAGATGGTGGTTCGCCGGCGGCAATGGGTGACCGCGGCGGTGGTTATGGCGACAGGGGGGAAAACGGCTGGGAGGGAAGAAGAGAGGGGAAAAAGAAAGAAAGAAGGGGGAAGAGAAGGGGTGGTCGGCGGCGGTTCAGTCGCCAGTGATAATGGCCAGCAGTGATGGTTGAAGTGTGATGGTGGTGGTTATGGAGTTTGATGGTTGGAGGGAGAAGAGAAAGAGACGTTGAGGTTGAAAGGGATGCGACTGGCTAGGGTTCACGCGTCATGGGTATTAGTGAATTCAAATCCACGTGTGCGCGTCACTGACGCGTGCGCGTGGGTGGAGAGAAAGGGAACCGATGCGTAGGCATCACTCACGCGTGAGCGTGGAAGAGACAAAACAGGCATCGACGCGTATGCGTCATCGACATGAACGCGTGAAGAGAGAGAAATGAAGGTGACGCGTACGCGTGAAGCACGTGTACGCGTGGGTTGAAATTGTGCCTAAACGCACAATCTCAGCGCCAGTTTTGTGCAACTCTCTGGAAAATGTATGGAGCAGGAATTTCAGCATTTCAACGCGTACGCTCACTTACGCATGCACGTGGAGTGCATGAAATGCGATATGACGCGTAAGCGTCGGGCATACGCAAGCGTGAACTGCCACTCTTTTTTTTAAAGATTAAAATAGAGCTTAAAATTCTCCTACCACTATCTTCAACTCCAAACTAACCAAAATAGAAATTAACAATATTTTTGAGTTTTTGAGGATTTTTCACTAAATTTGAGAATACTAGCAATTCAAGCAAAAACTCAAATTCAAAGAATCATCCTTATCTAAAGCATAGAATCCACAAACAACCTAGCAACCAAAACAAACTTACAGAAGAATAAAAGGAAAGAAACTACTTAACGATGATAACTTAATTCATTCATTGATTATATCTACAAGAGAAATAGAAAGAGTTTACTATGGTGGGGTGTCTCCCACCTAACACTTTTATTTAAAGTCCTTAAGTTGGAAATTTTGGTGAGCTCCCTGTCATGGCAGCTTATGTCTGAACTCATCTTGAAACTTCTACCAATGCTTGGATCTCCATTGATTACCAAAAATTCCAACCAATTGTACCAAGTGATGAAGTTCCACAAAGGTTCGGAGCTCCCAAAATTGATCTTCTTGTATGCCGGGATCCCAAACTTTGTTTCTACACCCATCTTCTAATTGATCATCATGACTCTACTTGGGTGGCGATCACATAGAGTTCTCATTGGAGCACCAAATTCTCCTCCTAGACCCATACAATTTAGCGAGACTCCAACCTTTGTATTTCAACCTTGACCTCTTAACCGCAATGAACCTAGAATTGTAATGCTAACCACTATCCAACTCTCCCTTACTCTTCAATCCACAGAGAGTTCTAAGTTGACCATCCGTTTCAAGAAGACCATATTCAAGTGGAAATAGAAAGCTTAGAGATAAGAGATTTACCGACTTGAATGGTGTAAAGGATGATGGTGACTTATGAAGGGAGACCTCCCCACACTTAGACAATGTGAGGTCCATTCCCTTGTGCTCCTCTTTAAATTCCTCCACCTCTTGACAAGTATCTTCAACTTCAATTCCTTGTTCACCAACTTCTTCTTTGGCTATTTCACATCTAATGGGAGAGGATTCAATTATAGATAGGAATTCATCAATGATTGAATCCATCTCTTGATCAAACTCTTCAAGGTCTCCAACTATAATATGCTTTGGAGGTTGTACACCCTCCTCAACATCAATTTCAAGCTTCTTGGAGGGAGGTTCTATGACTTGAGATTCCCATGGAGGTTTCGCATCTCCTAAGTCTTCAACTACTTCTTCTTCTTCAGCAATTATAGCTTCCTCCAATTGTTTCAATACCAAATCTAACTCCTCATTCTCCACTGAATTTTTCCAATCTCTCCTTCATGCTACGATCTTCAATTGACTCTCCACATGTGACCATGGGAGTGCTTTAGTTATTTTAACATTGGGAGGCTAATCAACTTACTACCTCGGTCAAGGTAGCCGTGAATTCTAGTACCTCCCTTTTCATTTCTTCTTGCCCTTGAAGTAACAAAGTGAGAGAATTATCTATTGGGGCTTGGGGTAGATAGGAGGGTTCATTATTTTGGAGAAAGGGTTCATAATAGGAAGGTGGTTCTTCGTCGTGGAAAAATGGAGGTGGTTCTTGGGAGTAATTGTGATGGAATTGTGGTGGTTCTATAGATTTTCTTACATAATGATCACAAGGGTGAGGTAAGGGTGATTGATTGTATGAGGGATACGGGTTATAGGAAGGTACTTGGTAGAAGGAGGCTTGTGAGTAGAGTTGAGAACCATGTTGTGGAAGGGGTTCATAGGTATATGGTGGTGGTTGTTGATTGTCACAAAGAGGTCCACCATAACCATTATCTTGGTATGCATCATGGAATGGTTGTTGTTCATAGTGCATTGGTGGAGGTTGTCGCCAAGAGGATTGATCATATGCATATAGCTCCTCCCACCTTTGGTTGTTGTTTCATCCCTGATTCATGTTGTCATTGTAGTTCCCATTTTCTATAACATAGTTTGAACAAAACTCATAGCCAAAGGGGTGAGAATTCATAGTGGAAAGACAAAAACAAAAACTACAAGAGATAAAGGAAACAAACAACTAAACCAAAACTAGCAAACCAACAAAAGAGTAAACTATTCACAATATTAACATATGTACAATAACCAATAACAAGAACACATTGCAATGCCCCGGCAACGGCGCCAAAAATTTGATTGAGGAAAATTGTTGGTAAAGAATTTCTCAATGAAATCTCGTTGCAAGTATAGTTCTAAACCAACAAACAATCCTCAATCAAAATTTAATTTGTTTGTTACAAGTATAAACCACAATAAAAATAACTAAAGTATTTAAACCTCGGGTCGTCTCTCAAGGAATTGCAGGGAAGTGTTCATGTTATTGGTCATGGGATAAGTATTTTTGGGGTTTTGAATAAAGGACAAGAAAAATAAATGGCAAGGAAGTAAATGAAACTCAAATGATAAAAGGTCTTGGCAAGGGTTGATGGTTAAGGATCTTTATCCTTGTTATTAACCACAACATGATAATTGCAATGATCAATCACATTAAGTCATCCTCTAACAAGTTAAGAAAAGTCAAATGAGCATTATCAATCTTAATCCATAAGTCCTAGCCACCTCACTAATTAACTTAGTGGAAGCTAGAGTCAATGGACACTAATTATCAATCACTTGGACATTAGCAACTCAAGTTCACCTAAGTTACCATCCCAAACCAAGAACACAAAAATCTACTCTAATATCCTTCCAAGCATTTTGTTAAACACTTGGAAGGCATAAAAAGAAAGCATGGTAAAATTGCAAGAAATGTAAATTTGCAACTACCAATTGCAAGGAAATTAACAACAACAACTCAAATCAATAACAAAGGAACATGAAACATAAATTGGCAAAAATAATTAAATTAATTTAAAAAATATGCACTGTTCAAGCATTCATTCAGAAAACAAAAGGTATTGCCACCACATCAAAATAATTAAACTAATTTCAAGATAGAATTCAAAACCATGTACTTCTTGTTCTTTTGTAATTAAAAAACATTTTTCATTTAAGAAAGGTGAAGGATTCATAGGACATTCATAGCTTTAAGCCATAGACACTAGACACTAATGATCATGTAATAAAGAGACAAACATAAATAAAACATAAAGCATATTAAACAAAAAATAGAAAATAAAGAGCAAGGAAATTAAAAAACGGGTCCACCTTAGTGATGGCGGCTAGTTCTTCCTCTTGAAGATCTTATGGAGTGCTTGAGCTCCTCAATGTCTCTTCCTTGTCTTTGTTGCTCTTCCCTCATGGTTATTTGATCCTCTCTAATTTCATGGAGAATAATGGAGTGCTCTTGGTGCTCCATTTTTAGTTGCTCCATATTAGAACTCAAATCTCCTAAGGAGGTGTTGATTTGCTCCCAATAGTTGTGTGCAGTAAAATGCATCCCTTGAGGCATCTCAAGGATTTCTTGATGAGGGACTTCCTCATGCTCTTGTTGAGGTCCAGAAATGGGCTCTCTTGTTTGCTCCATCCTTTTCTTAGTGATGGGCTTGTCCTCTTCAATGAGGGTGTCTTCCTCTATGATAATTCCAGCTGAATTGCAGAGGTGACAAATGAGATGAGGGAAGGCTAACCTTGCAAAAGTGGAGGTTTTGTCAGCCACTTTGTAGAGTTCTAGAGATATGACCTCATGAACTTCTACTTCCTCTCCATTCATGATACTATGGATCATGATAGCCCGGTCTATTGTAACTTCAGACCGGTTGCTAGTAAGAATGATAGAGCGTTGGATGAACTTCAACCATCCCCTAGCCACAGGTTTGAGGTCAAGCCTTCTAAATTGAACCGGCTTGCCTTTGGAGTCTCTTTTCCACTGAGCTCCTTCCACACACATGTCCATGAGGACTTGGTCCAACCTTTGATCAAAGTTGACCCTTCTAGTGTAGGGGCGTGCATCTCCTTGCATCATTGGTAAGTTGAATGCCAACCTTACATTTTCTAGACTAAAATCTAAGTATTTCCCCCGAACCATTATAAGCCAATTCTTTGGGTTCGGGTTCACACTTTGATCATGATTTTTGGTGACCCATGCATTAGCATAGAACTCTTGAACTATTAAGATTCCGACTTGTTGAATGGGGTTGGTGAGAACTTTCCAACCTCTTTTTCGAATCTCATGTCAGATCTCCGGATACTCATTCCTTTTGAGCATGAAAGGGACCTCAGGAATTACCTTCTTCTTGGCCACAACTTCATAGAAGTGGTCTTGATGGACCTTTGAGATGAATCTCTCCATCTCTCATGACTCGGAGGTGGAAGCTTTTGCCTTTCCTTTCCTCTTTCTAGAGGCTTCTCCAGCCTTAGGTGCCATAAATGGTTATGGAAAAATAAAAAGTAATGCTTATACCACACCAAACTTAGAAGGTTTGCTCGTCCTCGAGCAAAAGAAGAAAGAAGGGAGTAGAAAAAGAAGAAAATGGAGGAGATGGAGAGGTGTGAGTGGTTTGGCCAAGGGGGAAGTGTTTATGATGTGTGAAAATGAAGGAGGGATGATGGGTTTATATAAGAGTGGAGAGAGGGGTAGGGTTCATGTATTAGGGATTGGGTTTTGGGAGGGAAAGGATTTAAATTTGAATTGTGAGGTGGGTGTTATGGGGAAGAGTGGTGGAGGTGATTGGTGAGGGATATTTGGGGAAGGGTGTTATGGGAAGGTGTGAAGAAGAGAGAGAGAGAGTTGAGGTAGGTGGGGATCCTGTGGGGTTCACAGATCCTGAGGTGTCAAGGATTTCTCACCCCTGCACCATTTTGGCGTGTAAACACCCCTTTGAGTGCCAATCCTGGCGTTAAACGCCAGGTTGCTGCCTAATGGGATATTTTTGAAAACGAATTCCTACACCCTAACTAACCGGCAAGTGTACCGGGTCGTATCAAGTAATAATAACTCACATGAGTGAGGTCGATCCCACAGGGATTGAAGGATTGATCAATTTTAGTTTAGTGGTTGATTTAGTCAAGCGAATCAAGTAATGGTTTGAATGGTTTGTAATTGACAGAAGCTAAATTGCTTGAAATGTAAAGGGACAGGGAAGAATTGCAGTGAATTAAAGAAAACAGAAAACAAAAGTGCTGAATCTTAAAGAACAAGTAATTTAAATTGCAAAAGCTTAGATTGCAAGAAATGTAAACGACTGAATCTTAAAGTGCAAGAAATATAAATTTCTTGAATTAATAAAGGAATTTGGGAGCTGGGATTGCAGAATTTAAACAAGAAGAAGTAAATTGCAATAAACAGAAGAGCAGAAGATGAATTGAATTCAAGTAGATCTCAAACAGAAGAGTAAAAATGCTTGAAGAATGTAAAACAGAAAGTAAATGTAGCTCAATTGCAGAAATTAAAGATCTCAGGAGTGGAAGAGACTAGAAAACAAGTCTAGATCTCAAATCCTTCCTTGATCCAACAAGAACAATTGCAAAAAAAATGGAAAATTTAGTTGCAGAAGAAGTAAACAAGAGAAAACAGTAAACAGAAATTGAAATGTAACTCAAAATTTCTTAAAATTTTGCAGAAAGATTAAACAAGAGATCTCAAGGTGAGATTGAAACAGAATTTCTTCAATTCTCCACCCAAGATCCAAGACAAAAAGTAAAGAGATGCTCAAGCAAGAACAAGAAAGAAGAGAGATCAAATCTCCTTCCCAATTCTCTAAGATCCAAATTCAAAGTAAAAAGCTCAAAATTAAAAAAATGAAAAATTCTCAAAGAAAAAAAAGGTCCTCTCTAAATCAAACTATCACCTATTTATACACTTCCTAATTTAGATATAAGAATTTGGGTGGGCTCTAAAATTTGGTAAAGAAATGAATTAAATTGGATTTTTGGTTGATTTTTGGTCCAAGGTCCACCTCCCAGGGGCTGGCTCAGTTGGAAAACCAAATTGAGCGCCCAATGTTGCTTTGCTTCTCCAATTTTGTGCGTGTCCCAGCCTTGGCCATGTTGCATTATACTAGAGCTCAGTTGGAATTTTGAACTGAGCTCTATTTCTTGCTTTGGGTGTGTCAAGCGTTCGTCCTAGCTCTTGGCTGTGTCATTGTGTGCGCAAGGCTTGCTCCTTGGTGCTTTTTGTTGCGCCAAAATGTGGGGAGTGGGGGAAGAGTAGTGCTCAGTTGGGAAAATCAACTGAGCTCCCCATTTGTGGTGCCTTGCTTTGGACTTCAAGCTCCCAGGTTCGAATCCTGGTGGAAGCAAATGGATGCAAATTTCCTTGGAAGAGTGGACGCTCCCTCTTTGCCTTTCATGAAGCTTCTTGGTTCGAACCTTGGGAGAGCCATCTTGGCGCATTTTCTTTGCACTAAAAGTGGCACTCCTCCCTTGTCTCCATGGAGTTCCCAGGTTCAAATCTTGGTCAAAGCACCTTGGCTTAATTTCCTTGCAAGCTTGGTAGTGTGAGGTTCCTTGTTCGAACCTTGGAGGAAGCTTTTTGGCTTTTTTCTTCTTATTTTCCTTGCAAGGAGCATTCCTTGCTTCCTTTAGTTCATGAGTTCGAAACTTGGTGGCTTCATTCATGGGAATTTTGCTTTGAATTAATTCTTGAAGGAGCCCGATAAAGCTCACTTAGTGAACTGAGCTTTATGTCATTTCCTTGCTTTCTTTAGTGCTCAGTTAACTAAGTGAACTGAGCTTTGTGCCTTGCTTTCTCCTTTTATTCCTTGTGAAGCTCAGTTCATTCTCCCAACTTAGCTTTCCTTCTTCCTTAATGTTGCCACGATTTTTCTTCTCTTGGGCACGCTTTTTGCTTCCTTTGGACACGTTCCTTATGCCACGCTTTTCTTAATTTCTTCTTTCTTCGCCTACAAGTAATCAAAACAACTAATCAAAATATCACCAAATTCATAAGGTTTATAAATCAATTAATTATCAATTAAATTTAACTTAAACCTTATGATTTTGTATCAATTAAAGGGTGGTTGGTTGATTCAAAGAAACCATGCAATTTCACTCCAAATTACTTACTTACAATGCAAGAAAGTGCATAAATCCTAATAAAAACAACGAAAAAGACTAGTAAAACTAGGCTAAGATGACTTGTCATCACAACACCAAACTTAAAACTTGCTTGTCCCCAAGCAAGCATTAAACATAAGAGAAGATAGAATGAAATAGAGAGGTATACATGTCCTTATTAAGCAAATAGTTGAACTTGGTTCATGGGATTTCATGCAGATCAATAGTAGCTCATTTATTACTTGCTGTTAAACAGACAATGTTTCTTCAAAGATTCACTAAGGTTGCTGCTACAATGCCTTACTTTTTGCTCACTTCCCTTGGTAGCTTTTTTTCTTCTTTCTTTTGCATCAGAGAGCTTATTACTTATTGAAGGCTTGGTGGCAAATGTTGTAGTAGCCTTTGGCTTAATTTCACTCAACATTTCTTCACCACAGACACATGGCTCACCTTTTTCTTCCTAGGATCATTGATGCCTAGCATCTCTTTGGATAACTAAGTGTTTTGTAGCTAGGTTGCTCTTTATTGTGGACTTTCAGTTGGCAATCCCAAATCAGTTGATCTAAGTGGCCAAGTTTTGAAATACTCCTTAGAACTTACTTGTCCAAGCATATCCTAGTACAAAAACACCACAGGCATGTGTCCTAGGGTCCAAGCTATTGGTGTCTAGCCTTGTTGTTTATTTCTTTTCCAATTCTTGGCTTTGCTCTTTCTTTTTCTTTCTGTTTTGATTCATTTTCAAGGGCTTTTTATTAATTCAAGGCTTCATAGCAGCAAACTAGTTTAGGCTTCAAGGAGCATGTCATTATGCAGCATTTATTTTGTGAGCTAACAATTGAATCAAACACATACCACCACTAACTTTCATTCTAATTTTTGCAACATTGAACAATCACTTTTCTAAATCAAACATTTTTTTCTTTTATTCAAGCAACAAGGAACAAAACAAAATTCAAGCTAATGAAGGATGACAATTATTATGCAGATCAGCATTCTTGACAAACAATTTCACTTGCAATTAATTAAATACTTCAACAAGACATATAGGGTTTTCCAAATTGAAATACTTCAAAGCAACAAGGATTAAGTGTCAATACAACCTGTGGGAAATGTCCCTCAGCTTTTCCTCCTGTCATCATTAATTCTCCTTGTTGCATTTCCTTTGGACAATGATGCAAGCTCCCTCCACAGATTGAATGTTTTCCTGCATAATCCTTAGAAGTTGCTTGTTTCTCAAGCCCTTAGGCAACTGGTTAGTGTGTAAGAATTATTTGTGGGCTTTTGAACTTACTTTGGTGTGTGAACACCAAACTTAGTCCCTTGTCAATATTTCTCATGCATCAAATTAACCATATGTGAAACCCTTTTTGTCTTTGCTAAAGGCAATAAAACTAAAATCTAGAAAATAGACACTGGTTAATTAGTTTCTTTGATTGCTTGGAGCTAGCTACCCTTTATGCAGAAGGTGAGAATGTGTTTTTCAATGAAATTTTTTTGTGGAACACCAAACTTAGCATCTTTCATTCTCCCTTAGATTGTTTTGGTGTGCAACACCAAAATTAGCTCTTTGCAATATAGATAAGTCTAATTAACCCTTTTATTGAAATAGCTATGAAGAGTGAACTACCTCAGGTTGGGTTGCCTCCCAACAAGCGCTTCTTTATTGTCACTAGCTTGACATCTCATCCTTTGATAATGGGGGTTGAAAATCATAGTGCCTCAACTTTTCTCCTCTTACTGTGAACTTCCTTCCGGTCTCCTCTTTGATGATATCTAGGTGTTCAAGTGAAAGGATCCGGTTCACAGTATAGCACTCAGATAATTGTGGAAACACCTTCATTGGTTGGGTGTTTAACATCACTTTATCCCCTGGTGAAAAGCCTTCAGTGGGGATATTCTTGTTTCTCCACCCTTTTGGCCTCTTCTTCTTTTCTTTCTCAGAAGATAATTCATGCCTTGGTGGCTTTTTATCTGGGGTGTTGAGTTTCTCATCTGGGGGTTTTGGATCTAGTTTTTCCTTGATTTCTTTGGTCTGTTGCACCATTTCTACTTCTTTCAAGCATGGATTTAGAAGTCTTGGAGTTAACTCATTGACTGCCTCCTTCAGGCTTTGATCTTTGGCCTTATCCTTCATAAAATCTTCTTCCTGAATGGGGTCATGCAAGGTTTTAAAACCATGGAATGCTAGGTGCTTATCATGCACTCTCAGCAACAATTCCCCTTTTTCAACATCTATCAATGCTCTGCTCGTAGCTAGGAAAGGCCTCCCCAGGATGATGGGAGTGTTAGGGTCCTCTTCTATATCTGAGATAACAAAGTCAGCAAGGAGAAAGAATTTTCCCACTTTTATCAACACATTCTCCACAACTCCCAGTGCTTGCTTAATGGATTTGTCAGCCATTTGGAGAACTATTCGTGTGGACTTCAGCTCAGAAATTTGAAGTTTCCTCATTAGAGACAAAAGCATTAAGTTTATGCTTGCACCCAGGTCACAGAATGACTTCTCAATTGTTATGTTTCCTATGGTGCAAGGTATGTAAAAACACCCAGGATCATCTTTTTTCTCTGGCAACTCTCTTTAGAGGATAGCAATACATTCCTTTGTCATTTCAACAATCTGTCCTTCCTTCAGGGATTTCTTCTTTGTTATCACTTCTTTCATAAATTTGGCATACAATGGCATCTATTGAAGTGCTTCTAAGAAAGGAACATTAATGCTAAGTGTCTTAAATATGTCCAGGAACTTTGAGATTGCTTATCCTCATTTTCCTTTTTGAACCTCTGAGGGTATGGAAGTTTGGGGACATATGGCTTCACCCCTTCCTTCTTCTCTTGTAGCTGTGGCTCAAGGATGTTCTTGTCTCCCTTTGAGATTTGTGCCTTCTTAGTTTTCTGATCCTCTTCACTTCTCCCTTCTGTCTCTTTTTGTGGAACTTCTCTGTTGTGTTCTTCCTGATTGATGGCTTCCTTCTCCCCAGTCTTCTCACTTCCCACTATGATTGCTTTGCACTCCTCCCACTTAGTAACTTTTCCTTTGTCTCTTTCAGTGACATTGGGGAAGGTAATTTCTCTCTTCTCACCCATTTCTGAGATTTGCTTAGCCATTTGTTCCATATGCCTCTCAAGATTTCTGATTGAAGCTTCTTAGTTTTTATTTGTTATGGCTTGATCTTTCCTTGCCATCTCTTGATTTTTCATGAGTTTCTCCATCATTATCTCTAGACTAGAGATTCTTTGGGAGTCTGGATTTGGTTGTGGTTGTGTAAACTGATATGGTTGTTGCTGAAGGTTGTTTGAATTATCTACGGGGATATTTTGTGGGTAGAATGTGGATGTTGAAAAGTTATTCTTGTGGTTTTATGAGTTGTTATGGGGTTGGTGGTATGTATTTTGTGGGTTTTTGAATTGGTTAGTATTATTGGATGAATGGCTTTGGTTGTTTGTGTTGCTGAGGCTGCCAGAGTTGAAGTCCCTTTATCCTTGATTCTGATGTTCACCCCACCTTAAATTAGAATGAGTCCTCCAGGGTGTCTTGTGTGCATCACCATGGAAGTTGTGTTGGAATGAACATGAAGTGTTGTTCATGTGTTGCACCTGCTCAGGGCTTGGTTGCTCATAATTGAATGTCCCAAAACTTTCTTCAGATTGATTCTACCCATGTGAGGTTTGAGATTGGCTTTGTGTATTTACTGCAGCAATTTGCAGTCCATCAATTTTCTTAGCTATCTGCTCAAATTGTTGCTGAATTTGTTGATGCATCACTTTGAAGATGGTATCCACACCTTCCAGCTCTAATACACCTCTCTTGAGAGCTGGTGAGCGTTGCCTTTGATGAGCAAAAAAATATTGATTATTTGCTACCATGTCTATGAGGTTCTGAGCTTCTTCAGCTGTCTTCATGAGTTGCATTGAGCCTCCGGCTGAATAGTCAAGTGCCTCTTGAGCTTTCATTGT
>NC_029785.2:106590876-106603879 GCF_000816755.2 Arachis ipaensis | reverse complement strand
TGAAATGTAAAGGGAGAGGGAAGAATTGCAGTGAATTAAAGAGAACAGAAAATAAAAGTGCTGAATCTTAAAGAACAAGTAATTTAAATTGCAGAAGCTTAGATTGTAAGAAATGTAAATGACTGAATCTTAAAGTGCAAGAAATATAAATTGCTTGAATTAATAAAGGAATTTAGGAGCTGGGATTGCAGAATTTAAACAAGAAGAAGTAAATTGCAATAAACAGAAGAGCAAAAGATTAATTGAATTCAAGTAGATCTCAAACAGAAGAGTAAAAATGCTTGAAGAATGTAAAACAGAAAGTAAATGTAGCTCAATTGCAGAAATTAAAAGAGAAATTAAAGATCTCAGAAGTGGAAGAGGCTAGAAAACAAGTCTAGATCTCAAATCCTTCCTTGATCCAACAAGAACAATTGCAAAAGAAATGGAAAATTTAGTTGCAGAAGAAGTAAACAAGAGAAAACAGTAAACAGAAATTGAAATGTAACTCAAAATTTCTTAAAATTTTGCAGAAAGATTAAACAAGAGATCTCAAGGTGAGATTGAAACAGAATTTCTTCAATTCTCCACCCAATATCCAAGACAAAAAGTAAAGAGATGCTCAAGCAAGAACAAGGAAGAAGAGAGATCAATTCTCCTTTCCAATTCTCTAAGATCCAAATTCAAAGTAAAAAGCTCAAAATTACAAAAATGAAAAATTCTCAAAGAAAAAAAAGGTCCTCTCTAAATCAAACTATCACCTATTTATACACTTCCTAATTTAGATCTAAGAATTTGGGTGGGCACTAAAATTTGGTGAAGAAATGAATTAAATTAGATTTTTGGTAGATTTTTGGTCCAAGGTCCACCTCCCAGGGGCTGGCTCAGTTGGAAAACCAAACTGAGTGCCCAATGTTGCTTTGCTTCTCCAATTTTGTGCGTGTCCCAGCCTTGGCCATGTTGCATTATACTAGAGCTCAGTTGGAATTTTGAACTGAGCTCTATTTCTTGCTTTGGGTGTGTCAAGCGTGCATCCTAGCTCCTCGCCGTGTCATTGTGCGCGCAAGGCTTGCTCCTTGGTGCTTTTTGTTGCGCCAAAATATGGGGAGTGGGGGAAGAGTAGTGCTCAGTTGGGAAAACCAACTAAGCTCCCCATTTGTGGCGCCTTGCTTTGGACTTCAAGCTCCCAGGTTCGAATCCTGGTGGAAGCAAATGGATGCAAATTTCCTTGGAAGAGTGGACACTCCCTCCTTGCCTTTCATGAAGCTTCTTGGTTCGAACCTTGGGAGAGCCATCTTGGCTCATTTTCTTTGCACTAAAAGTGGCACTCCTCCCTTGTCTCCATGGAGTTCCCAGGTTCGAATCTTGGTCAAAGCACCTTGGCTTAATTTCCTTGCTAGCTTGGTAGTGTGAGGTTCCTTGTTCGAACTTTGGAGGAAGCTTTTTGGCTATTTTATTCTTATTTTCCTTGCCAGGAGCGTTCCTTGCTTCCTTTAGTTCATGTGTTCGAAACTTGGTGGTTTCATTCACGGGAATTTTTCTTTGAATTAATTCTTGAAGGAGCCCGATAAAGCTCACTTAGTGAACTGAGCTTTATGTCATTTCCTTGCTTTCTTTAGTTCTCAGTTAACTAAGTGAACTGAGCTTTGTGCCATGCTTTCTCCTTTTATTCCTTGTGAAGCTCGGTTCATTCTCCCAAATTAGCTTTCCTTCTTCCTCAATGTTGCCACGCTTTTTCTTCTCTTGGGCACGCTTTTTGCTTCCTTTGGACACGTTCCTTAAGCCACGCTTTTCTTAATTTCTTCTTTCTTCACCTACAAGTAATCAAAACAACTAATCAAAGTATCACCAAATTCACAAGGTTTATAAATCAATTAATTATTAATTAAATTTAGCTTAAACCTTATGATTTTGTATCAATTAAAGGGTGGTTGGTTGATTCAAAGAAACCATGCAATTCCACTCCAAATTACTTACTTACAATGCAAGAAAGTGCATAAATCCTATTAAAAACAACGAAAAAGACTAGTAAAACTAGGCTAAGATGACTTGTCATCACAACACCAAACTTAAAACTTGCTTGTCCCCAAGCAAGCATTAAACATAAGAGAAGATAGAATGAAATAGAGAGGTATACATGTCCTTATTAAGCAAATAGTTGAACTTGGTTCATGGGATTTCATGCAGATCAATAGTAGCTCATTTATTACTTGCTGTTAAACAGACAATGTTTCTTCAAAGATTCACTAAGGTTGCTGCTACAATGCCTTACTTTTTGCTCACTTCCCATGGTAGCTTTTTTTCTTCTTTCTTTTGCATTAGAGAGCTTATTACTTATTGAAAGCTTGGTGGCAAATGTTGCAGTGGCCTTTGGCTTAATTTCACTCAACATTTCTTCACCACAGATACACGGCTCACCTTTTTCTTCCTAGGATCATTGATGCCCAGCATCTCTTTGGATAACTAAGTGTTTTGTAGCTAGGTTACTCTTTATTGTGGACTTTCAGTTGGCAATCCCAAATCAGTTAATCTAAGTGGCCAAGTTTTGAAATACTCCTTAGAACTTACTTGTCCAAGCATATCCTAGTACAAAAACACCACAGGCATGTGTCCTAGGGTCCAAGATATTGGTGTCTAGACTGGTTGTTTATTTCTTTACCAATTCTTGGCTTTGCTCTTTCTTTTTCTTTCTGTTTTGATTCATTTTCAAGGACTTTTTATTAATTCATAGCTTCATAGCAGCAAACTAGTTTAGGCTTCAAGGAGCATGTCATTATGCAGCATTTATTTTGTGAGCTAACAATTGAATCAAACACATACCACCACTAACTTTTATTCTAACTTTTGCAACATTGAACAATCACTTTTCTAAATCAAACATTTTTTTCTTTTATTCAAGCAGCAAGGAACAAAACAAAATTCAAGCTAATGAAGGATGACAATTATTATGCAGATCAGCATTCTTGACAAACAATTTCACTTGCAATTAATTAAATACTTCAACAAGACATATAGGGTTTTCCAAATTGAAATACTTCAAAGCAACAAGGATTAAGTGTCAATACAACCTGTGGGGAATGTCCTTCAGCTTTTCCTCCTGTCATCATTATTTCTCCTTGTTGCATTTCCTTTGGACAATGATGTAGGCTCCCTCCACAGATTGAATGTTTTCCTGCATAATCCTTAGAAGTTGCTTGTTTCTCAAGCCCTTAGGCAACTGGTTAGTGTGTAAGAATTATTTGTGGGCTTTTGAACTTACTTTGGTGTGTGAACACCAAACTTAGTCCCTTGTCAATGTTTCTCATGCATCAAATTAACCATATGTAAAACCCTTTTTGTCTTTGCTAAAGGCAATAAAACTAAAAACTAGAAAATAGACACTGGTTAAGTAGTTTCTTTGATTGGTTGGAGCTAGCTACCCTTTATGCAGAAGGTGAGAATGTATTTTTCAATGAAATTTTTTTGGTGGAACACCAAACTTAGCATCTTTCATTCTCCCTTAGATTGTTTTGGTGTGCAATACCAAACTTAGCTCCTTGCAATATAGATAAGTCTAATTAACCCTTTTATTGAAATAGCTATGAAGAGTGAACTACCTCAGGTTGGGTTGCCTCCCAACAAGCGCTTCTTTATTGTCACTAGCTTGACATCTCATCCTTTGATCATGGGGGTTGAAAATCATAGTGCCTCAACTTTTCTTCTCTTACTGTGAACTTCCTTCCGATCTCCTCTTTGATGATTTCTAGGTATTCAAGTGAAAGGATTCGGTTCACAGTATAGCACTCAGATAATTGTGGAAACACCTTCATTGGTTGGGTGTTTAACATCACTTTATCCCCTGGTGAGAAGCCTTCAGTGGGGATATTCTTGTTTCTCCACCCTTTTTGCCTCTTCTTCTTTTCTTTCTGAGAAGATAATTCATGCCTTAGTGGCTCTTTATTTGGGGTGTTGAGTTTCTCATCTGGGGGTTTTGGATCTAGTTTCTCCTTGATTTCTTTGGTCTGTTGCACCATTTCTACTTCTTTCAAGCATGGATTTAGAAGTCTTGGAGTTAACTCATTGACTGCCTCCTTCAGGCTTTGATCTTTGGCCTTATCCTTCATAAAATCTTCTTTCTGAATGGGCTCATGCAAGGTTTTAAAAACATGGAATGCTAGGTGCTCATCATGCACTCTCAGCAACAATTCCCCTTTTTCAACATCTATCAATGCTCTGCCCGTAGCTAGGAAAGGCCTCCCAGGATGATGGGAGTGTTAGGGTCCTCTTCTATATTTGAGATAACAAAGTCAGCAGGGAGAAAGAATTTTCTCACTTTTATCAACACATTCTCCACAACTCCCAGTGCTTGCTTAATGGATTTGTCAGCCATTTGGAGAACTATTCGTGTGGACTTCAGCTCAGAAATTTGAAGTTTCCTCATTAGAGACAAAGGCATCAAGTTTATGCTTGCACCCAGGTCACAGAATGACTTCTCAATTGTTATGTTTCCTATGGTGCAAGGTATGTAAAAATGCCCAGGATCATCTTTCTTCTCTGGCAACTCTCTTTGGAGGATAGCACTACATTCCTTTGTCATTTCAACAATCTGTCCTTCCTTCAGGGATTTCTTCTTTGTTAGCACTTCTTTCCTAAATTTGGCATACAATGGCATCTGTTCAAGTGCTTCTAAGAAAGGAACATTGATGCTGAGTGTCTTGAATATGTCCAGGAACTTTGAGTATTGCTTATCCTCATTTTCCTTTTTGAACCTCTGAGGGTATGGAAGTTTAGGGACATATGGCTTTACCCCTTCCTTCTTCTCTTGTAGTTGTGGCTCAAGGATGTTCTTGTCTCCCTTTGAGATTTGTGCCTTCTTGGTTTTCTGATCCTCTTCACTTCTCCCTTCTGTTTTTTTTTGTGGAACTTATCTGTTGTGTTCTTCCTGATTGATGGCTTCCTTCTCCCCAGTCTTCTCACTTTCTACTATGATTGCTTTGCACTCCTCCCATTTAGTAACTTTTCCTTTGTCTCTTTCAGTGACATTGGGGAAGGTAATTGCTCTCTTCTCACCCATTTCTGAGATTTGCTTAGCCATTTGTTCCATATGCCTCTCAAGATTTCTGATTGAAGCTTCTTGGTTTTTATTTGTTATGACTTGATCTTTCCTTGCCATCTCTTGATTTTTCATGAGTTTCTCCATCATTATCTCTAGACTAGAGATTCTTTGGGAGTCTGGATTTGGTTGTGGTTGTGTAAACTGAGATGGTTGTTGCTGAAGGTTGTTTGAATTATCTACGGGGATATTTTGTGGGTAGAATGTGGATGTTGAAAAGTTATTCTGGTGGTTTTGTGAGTTGTTATGGGGTTGGTGGTATGTGTTTTGTGGGTTTTTGAATTGGTTAGTATTATTGGATGAACGGCTTTGGTTGTTTGTGTTGCTGAGGCTGCTAGAGTTGAAGTCCCTTTGTCCTTGATTCTAATGCTCACCCCACCTTAAATTAGAATGAGTCCTCCAGGGTGTCTTGTGTGCATCACCATGGAAGTTGTGTTGGAATGAACTTGAAGTATTGTTCATGTGTTGCACCTGCTCAGGGCTTGGTTGCTCATAATTGAATGTCCCAAAACTTTCTTCAAATTGATTCCACCCATGTGAGGTTTGAGATTGGCTTTGTGTATTTACTGCAGCGATTTGTAGTCCATCAATTTTCTTAGCTATCTGCTCAAATTGTTGCTGAATTTGTTGATGCATCACTTTGAAGATGGTATCCACACCTTCTAGCTCCAATATATCTCTCTTGAGAGCTGGTGAGCGTTGCCTTTGATGAGCAAAAAAATATTGATTATTTGCTACCATGTCTATGAGGTTCTGAGCTTCTTCAGCTCTTGAGTAAAGCTTTGTATCTCTCCCATGCTTCATACAATGACTCTCTATCCATCTGAGTAAATGTTCGGACCTCTGTTTTGAGCCTGATGATCCTTTGAGGAGGATAAAACTTGGCTTAAAATCAAATTTCAAATTTCAAAAAATTTAAAATTCAAATTTCAGAATTCAAATTTCAAAATTTCAAAATTCAAATTTAAAAAATTTAATTTTCAATTTCAAAATTTAAATAACCTTTTAATTTAAAATTTGATTTTATTTTCGTTTTTAATTTTTATTTACTATTATGAGTTCTCACCCCTCTCGCTTTGAGTTTGGTTCCAATGTTGTTGCAAGGAATGGAAATTATAACAGGGACATGCATTGAGGTCAAAACAATCAGAGACGGAAGGAGTCACGAGGTTCTGATCAACCCTTTCGGTAACATCACCTTCCAAAATACCATGGACAACGACCATCCTACAATGCATGCCAAGACAATAGATATGGTGGACCCCCTTTTAGTTACCAGCAAGCTCCATCATATGCCAATAAACCATTTCCTCAACACAACTTTGAACCACCATACTCACAAGCCCCTTACCACCAAACACCACCATATAACCCTAATCCTTATCCACCACACCAACCACCATATGAACCACGCCCAGAACTACCACTTGAATATTCACCATCTCCATATCCATCAATCCAAGAGCACTATGATCCTACTTATGATAGCCGAGCACAACAAGAATCAAAGGATCGTCACAAGGAAACAGTGGAAAGATTTCATGCAACCCTTCACCAATTGAATCAAGCGATAAAACAATTAGCTTTCCGACGTTCGGACACTCAAGGAACCCCCATGGCTTCATGTGGACAATCTAATGAAGAACGTAGTATGAAGGAGACATTAGAAACTCCGGTGGACAGCAAGGAGCATGAATTTGTACTGGAACAAGTGGAAGAAGCCGGAATTATTGAAGAAGAAGAAGTGGTTGAAGACTTAGGAGATGCTGAACCTCCTTGGGAAAGTCAAGACATAGAGCCTCCTTCAAAGACATTTAAAATTGATGTTGAAGAGGGTGTACAACCTCCAAGACATATCATGGTTGAAGACTTTGAAGAGGTTGATCAAGAGATGGATTCAATCATTGATGAATTCTTATCCGCAATTGAATCCTCTCCCATTAAACTTGATATGAAGATGGAAGAAGAAAAAGCACAACCTCCCACACTCTTGGTGAACAATGAAGTAGAGATTGAATTGGAAGACAGCTACCAAGAGGAAGAGGTTAAAATTGAAGAAGCTTGCAAAGAGGTGGAAGCTGTTAAAGAAGAGCCCAGGGGAATGGAGCTTGAAATCACCTTGCCGAAGTTATTGGAGACCCCTCCCCCTAAGTTGCCATCATCATTCACAACATTCAAGTGGGTAAAATTCATATCCTTTAGCTTTCTAATCCCACTTGAATATGGTCTACTGGAGACGGATGGTCAACTTAGAGCTCTTTGTGGCATTAAGAGTAAGAGGAGGATGGTCAGTGGTAAGAATTATCCTGCAAGGTTCATTATAGTTGGAAGCTTTAAGTTTAAATGCAAAGGTTGGTGTCGAGCTCAATTGAATGGGTCTGAGAAATTGTTTGGACGCTTCAGTGAGAATTCTAAGACTGAACCACCCGGATGGAATCATGATAATCAGCTAGAAGACGGGTGCAAAAGCAAGATTTGGGACCCCGGAATTCATTCTTGCAATCAACACTCTTGGGGCCTGATAAACCACTATTTTATGGTTTATATTATGCTCAATTGAGTGGTTTTTATCTACTCTTTACCCACTTATTCATACTATTTGCATGGTTTTACATTTGCCTTCCTAATTATGTGCTTTGATTGAAAACATGCTTCTTTGATCTTATATTTGCTTATTATTAATCCTCTCTTATCACCATTAGATGCCTTGATATGTGTGTTAAGTGTTTTCAGATATTATAGGGCAGGAATGACTTGGAGGATGGAAAGGAAGCATGCAAAAGTGGAAGGAATACAAGAAGATGAAGAAGTTGCTAAGCTGTCCAGCCTGACCTCTTCGCACTCAAACGGCTATAACTTTATCTACAGAGGTCCAAACAATGCAATTCCAGTTGCGTTGGAAAGCTAACGTCCGGGGCTTCGATTTGATATATAATATACTATGGTTTCCCTGAATCTAGGCGATGCGACCGCGAGCTCCATGCGGCCGCATCGCAGTGACGGAAATCCAGCGTGATTGAATTCGAGATCAGCGAATTCTGGGCTGTTTCTGACCCAGTTCTCGGCCCAGAAAACACAAATTAGAGGCTATAAAGTGGAGAAATGCATCCATTCATAATCAGGCTCTCACATTCACAATTTTAGGAGTAGATGTAGTTTTTAGAGAGAGAGGTTCTCTCCTCTCTCTTAGGATTAGGATTTAGGACATCTCTTAGTTTTAGGAGTGACTCTCAATCCCAGGTTCTTTATTTTTATATAATTTATGAAATCTTCCATGTTACATATAATTTTCTTAATTAATGTTATTTGAGGTATTGCAATTCATGACTACTTTCTTTTATTTACATGATTACTGCTTCCCATCTGAAGACATCTTTATTCCAATAGATTTACTTCTCCCCTTTTGGTTTTGGTTAAGAAATCAGTAACTCAGGAGTTATCCAATTTAACAGCATAATTGTTAATTGTTATCTTGCCAATTGAGTTGAACTTCAATAATCCCAATCTTTTCTTAGGAATTAACTAGGATTTGAAGATCAAACTAATTAGTCACTTGACCTTCCTCTGCTTTAAGTAAGGGTTAACTAAGTGAATTTAAGATTCAATTTTCATTATCATTGAGAAGGATAACTTGGTCTGGACTTCCAATTTCTTATACCTTGCCAAGAGATTTTATTATCATTGTTTTATTTTACTTGTCATATAACATATTCCCACCTTACTTCCAAAACCCCCAATTTACAATCTTCATAACCAATAATAAGAACATACTTCCCTGCAATTCCTTGAGAAGACGACCCGAGGTTTAAATACTCGGTTATCAATTTTAAGGGGTTTATTACTTGTGACAACCAAAACATTTGTACGAAGGGATTTCTGTCGATTTAGAGACTATATCTACAACGCGACTGTTTTTATGAAATTCTTTACTGGCAAAAATCCTAACGTCAAAATGGCGCCGTTGCCGAGGAATTGCAAACGTGTGCCTTATTATTGGTTATTGTAAATATTTTTTTATTTTTTCTTGTTTATTTGTTTTTATTTTTGTTTTTATTTTTGCTTTTCCATAAATTAAGAGGTTATTTGTTTTTATTTAGTTATTAAAAAAATTTTTTTTTTCAAAAATCTGTTCTTAGTGTTCATCTTGATCTTCAAGTTGTTCTTCACGTTCATCTTGACCTTCAAGCTGTTCTTAGTTGTTTTCTTCGTTTTGATCTAAAAATTTGAAATTTGGTGTCATTATTGTTTTTCTCTTTCCTCATTAAATTCAAAAATATTTTTAATTAATTTTTTTCGAAAAAAAAATTTAGATTTTTATTTTTAAAATTTTTATCTTATCTTATCTTATTTCAAAAATCAAATTTCAAAATTCAAATTTAAAAATTTTCAAAATTTAAATTTAAATTTATTTTTATTTTCATTTTTAATTTTTATTTTGCTACTATGAACTCTTACCCCTTTGGCTATGAGTCTGGTTACAATTATGTTGCAGGAAGAAGAAATTACAATGAGAACAGGCATCAAGGTTGGAACAATCAAAGATGGGAGGAGCCACAAGGATTTGATCAATCCTCATGGCAACAACCACCCCCAGTGGACTATCAACAACCACCACCATATGCCTATGAACCC
This sequence comes from Arachis ipaensis, assembly GCF_000816755.2. Taxonomy (NCBI): domain Eukaryota; kingdom Viridiplantae; phylum Streptophyta; class Magnoliopsida; order Fabales; family Fabaceae; genus Arachis; species Arachis ipaensis. The sequence goes on along the minus strand of NC_029785.2, from coordinate 106,594,176 downwards.
TTTCCTCAACATGACTTTGGACCACCATACTCGCAAGCCCCTTTCCACCATTCACCTCCATATGACCCTAACCCACATCCACCATACCAACCACCTTATGAACCAAATGAACCATACATAGATCCACCCCAAACCTCCATGGAGAAAGCACTTGCCAATCTAAACTCTACTATACAAGCTCTCGTCGCCCAAATCAGACCATCAAATACCTTCAACAATCAACCCTCAAACTCTAGTGCACTTCCTTTTCAACCACAGAATGATCTCTCCATCCCATCACCACCATCTATGGAAGAGCACCCACATCCATCAATCCAAGAGCAACATGATCCCAATGATGCTATTGACATGGAACAAGAGAGAAGGGATCATCTTCGCGAATCCATACTTCATAAGGAGCTAGAGGAGGCCCTAAAGGTGAAGGTAGTAAATACCCTTGAAGATGAAAGAACAATTGAAAGGAGTTGTCATGGAAAGCAAATCATCAAGGATGAGTATGATTTTATATTAAAACTACTGGAAAAAGCAGTAATTATTAAAGAGGAAAAAATGGTTGAAGACTTGCGAGATGCTGAACCTCCATGGGAAAGTCAAGACATAGAGCCTCCTTCCAAGATGGTTGCATTTGATGTTGAGGAGGGTGTACAACCTCCAAGGCATACCCTGGTTGAAGACTTGGAAGAGGTTGAAATTGAAAAAGCTTACAAGGAGGTGGAAGTTGTCAGAGAAGAGCACAAGGGAGTGGAACTTGCAAATTCATTAGAAATACCTCCCCCTAAGTTACCATCATCCTTCACAACATTCAAGTGGGTAAAATTCATATCCCTTAGCTTTCTAATTCCACTTGAATATGGGCTACTGGAGACGGATGGTCAACTTAGAGCTCTTTGTGGCATAGAGAGTAAGAGGAAGATGGTTAGTGGTTGGAGTTGTCCAACAAGGTTCAACATGGTTGCATACTCAAAGTTTAAATGCAAAGGTTGGTGTAAAGCTCAACTGAATGGGTCTAGGACGCTATTTGGTAGCTGCAGTGAGAATTCAAATTACTTATCACCCAGTTGGAAAAATACAGATCCCGACATGGATGGGTGTAAAAGCAAGATTTGGGATCCTGGAATCTGCTCTGACACTTGTTACCCCGGGAGCCTAAGAATCTGTTTGGAGCTTCTTAAGGGCTTTACATGCTTAGTTTGGGACCCCGGAGGTTACTGGAGCTACAAACATTGGTGGGGATTCCTGGATGAATACAAGCATAAGCCACCATAACAGGGAGCTCACCAAATGTCCAACTTAAGAACTTTAACTAAAAGTGCTAGGTGGGAGACAACCCACCATGGTATGATTGTTCCTTTTTCATTTTTATTTAGTTTTATTTTGTTTTCTAGTTTTATTTTATTTTATTATATTGAACCTAGAGTTTTGCATCACATTCATATTAACACTGCATTCTTCATTTTTCAGATTATAAAAAAAAAAGTGAGCACGTGACGCGACCGCATCAGCGACGCGTCCGCGTCGCAAGGAGATGGGAGACAATATTAACATGAACAGAGAGTTTCGCAGGAGCAGCGCTGGAGGCATGCCAATGGCACAAATCACCCCACACGACCGCGTCGTTGACGCGACCGCGTCATATGGGAATAATGGCCTCCCACGCGACCGCGTCACCCACGCGGCCGCGTGACCTGAAATCGGCGTAAAAAGGGTGTATGGCAGAAAGTTGAGCTGGAGTTGGGCTGGATCCGTGCTAGCAGCACAAGCCCTGCCACGCGAACGCGTCACCCATGCGTCCGCGTCATATTGGAAATAAGGCAACCCGCGCGATCGCCTCGACCATGCGATCGCGTCACCCTGGATTTTGGCAATACTGAGTTTTGAACAGAGAGTTGTGCGACCGCGAGGCTGCACTCGCGCCACTAGCACAAACCGAGTCACGCGATCGCATGACCCACGCGTCCACGTCACCCAACCTTATCGCGTGCCCCACGCGTCCGCGTCACCCACACGACCGCGTCGCCAGCGTCGCACAACCTATCCAGATTAGTGCCAATTTTCTTATCTTCTCTTTTCTAATCCTAATTTCTTCCTTCTCTCTCCTTTCTCACTTTCTTTTTCTTCTTCTCATCCTTTTTCCCTCTCATTTTATTTTATTTATTTGCATACTTTAATTCATTGAATATTTTTATTTTTCTAAATTTATTATTTTACCATTGGTGTTCAAATGTTCTTATTCAACTGTCATTTCTTTTCTGGTATTATCTTGGCGCTTATGACTTGTTTTATTTTGGTTAGGTAATATTATTTAAATCAATGCCAATCTTTTATACCTGTATTACTTTTGTATTGATTTTTAATTTATATTATCTTTCCTTCCCCACTCTCTTCCCCATTGTTGCATATTCTGCACCACTGGTATGCCATGGCTTCTATTATTTTCTCACTTACATGTTGTAGCTACTATGTAAATGAGACCCTTTTCATTTGGCATTAACCCAACCATACTTTATTTATTTTCTTATCTCTATTATTGGGTTACCTTTCTTCCCTTTTTCTTTCAGGATGGCCACCAGGAAGAGAACCGGAAGACGTTTACATGGGGAGATAGACAAGTCCATCTGCACAATCCTTAGAGAAAAGCAACAGTTGAAACAACCCGTCCACCTGCACATCTCAGCATGCACCGAGGACGGTGCAATCTTTAAGTGTGGGGAGGTCGATACCGATCTCCGTGGGTTAGTACATCCCTGTCTCAACACCAATGTTTTAATTTTCTTCGTTAAATTAGTTGTTGCATTTGCATATTTATTTGATTTTATGCATTTAGTTACTGCTTGGTTAAAATAATAAGTTTCTTTTTAAGACCCTATTTTTGAAAATTTTCACTAATTTAAAACAATTATTAAAATTTTTTTGTGATAAAACTTGTTTGAAGTTGTATTTAGAACATGGTTTTTGAGCCAAAAAACACACAACCTGTGAGATTTTGAGCTTATTTACATGGTTACATTATTTAACCATAAATATTTTATTCCTGTGTGTTTTGGTTTCTAAGTTAACCCTATAATGAAAACAAAAAGACGAATTCCGATCACTACACCATTTTATCTTGTCTTCCCCTAATTTTCCGAGTTTCACCGATTGTTCCCACTAAATTTCCCATCCGAATAAACCCTATTCACTCGATTATTGTTTATTACCGGAGTTAGTATACGTTCGTACATTTATGTGATTTATTACCTGTATATCTAACCTTGTTTTATATCTAATGTTAGTATCTCTTCTTTTGTGTGTTCTTATTTT
>NC_029785.2:106556239-106590851 GCF_000816755.2 Arachis ipaensis | reverse complement strand
TGCCTTCCTAATTATGTGCTTTGATTGAAAACATGCTTCTTTGATCTTATATTTGCTTATTATTAATCCTCTCTTATCCTTATTACCATTAGATGCCTTGATATGTGTGTTAAGTGTTTTCAGATATTATAGGGCAGGAATGACTTAGAGGATGGAAAGGAAGCATGCAAAAGTGGAAGGAATACAAGAAGGTGAAGAAGTTGCTAAGCTGTCCAGCCTGACCTCTTCGCACTCAAACGGCTATAACTTTAGCTACACAGATCCAAACGATGCAGTTTCAGTTGCGTTGGAAAGCTAACGTCTGGGGCTTCGATTTGATATATAATATGTTATGGTTTCTTTGACGATAGGCAACGCGACTGCGTGCTCCATGTGGCCGCATTGCAGTGACGAAAATCCAGCGTGATTGAATTCGAGACCAGCGAATTCTGGGCTGTTTCTGACCCAGTTCTCGGCCCAGAAAACACAAATTAGAGGCTATAAAGTGGAGGAATGCATCCATTCATAATCAGGCTCTCACATTCACAATTTTAGGAGTAGATGTAGTTTTTAGAGAGAGAGGTTCTCTCCTCTCTCTTAGGATTAGGATTTAGGACTTCTCTTAGTTTTAGGAGTGACTCTCAATCCCAGATTCTTTATTTTTATATAATTTATGAACTCTTCCATGTTACATATAATTTTCTTAATTAATGTTATTTGAGGTATTGCAATTCATGACTGCTTTCTTTTATTTACATGATTACTGCTTCCCATCTGAAGACATCTTTATTCCAATAGATTTACTTCTCCCCTTTTGGTTTTGGTTAAGAAATCAGTAACTCAAGAGTTATCCAATTTAACAGCATAATTGTTAATTGTTATCTTGCCAATTGAGTTGAACTTCAATAATCCCAATCTTTTCTTAGGAATTAACTAGGATTTGAAGATCAAACTAATTAGTCACTTGACCTTCCTCTGCTTTAAGTAAGGGTTAACTAAGTGAAATTAAGATTCAATTTTCATTATCATTGATAAGGATAACTTGGTCTGGACTTCCAATTTCTTATACCTTGCCAAGAGATTTTATTATCGTTGTTTTATTTTACTTGTCATATAATATATTCTCACCTTACTTCCAAAACCCCCAATTTACAATCTTCATGACCAATAATAAGAACATACTTCCCTGCAATTCCTTGAGAAGACGACCCGAGGTTTAAATACTCGGTTATCAATTTTAAGGGGTTTGTTACTTGTGACAACCAAAACGTTTGTACGAAGGGATTTCTGTCGGTTTAGAGACTATATCTACAACGCGACTGTTTTTATGAAATTCTTTACTGGCAAAAATCCTAACGTCAGGGCCTTGTCACTTGCTTTAACCTGCTTGAAGGCTTTCTGTGCCTAGTTTGGGATCCCGGAGGCTACTGGAAGTACAAACATTGGTGGAGATTCCTGGATGAGTTCAAGCACAAGCCACCATAACAGGGAGCTCATCAAATGTCCAACTTAAGGACTTTAACTAAAAGTGCTAGGTGGGAGACAACCCGCCATGGTATGATCGTCCCTTTTTCAGTTTTAATTCTAGTCTGTTTTGTTTGTTTTGAGTTTTATTTTATTTTATTTCATTGAACCTGGAATTACTCATAACATCCATATCATTTTTCACTCTGCATACTGCATAAAAAAAAAGCACGCACGCGATGCGGCAGCGTCGCTGACGCGTCCGGGTCAGGTGGGAACATTGGCCTCCCACGTGACCGCGTCACCCACACGGCCGCGTGACCTGAATATCGATGTGAAAAGGGGGCTTGACCGAAAGTTGTGCTGGAGTGGTGATGGACTGGTGCTAAACGCACAAGCCCTACGACGCGACCGCGTGACCGACGCGACCGCGTGACCGACGCGACCGCGTCATATCCTAATATTGGCCACTCATGTGATCGCATGACCCACGCGATCGCGTCACCCGAAATTTGGCAAAATAAGATTTCGAATAGAGAGTTGTGCCAGTGCGAGGCTGCCCTCGCGCCAGTAGCATAAACGAGTCACGCGACCGCGTCACTCCGAATAAGCGCAAGTCACCCGACTGCGTGCCCCACGCGTCCGCATCGCTCGCGCCGCACAACTCATGCAACTCTGCCAAAATATCTTATATTTTTCTTTTCCAAATCCTTATTTTTTTTATCTTTTCTTATTTCTTTCTTCTTCCTTTCTTATTTTCTTTCTCTTTCATTCTATTTTATTTAATTTATTTGCATACCTTCATTCATTGCATCATTTTCATTGGTGTTGGAAATTTATTTACTTTACCTGTGGATTATTAAAGGAATTGTTTGACAATTATATATTACTTTTTAAAGGGTTGCTTGCATGCTCAATTTAATACTTTCAATAGCTTATTTACCATGCTTGCTATGTGTTTGTGAAAAAGCCCGTATGGCATTGTGCATTATTTTTCGATTTCTTTCTATCTACCACTCTAAATGCTTGCTTTTCACAAAACCATTTTTATATTATATTATTTAAATATATTTGTTATTACAAACATGTTGTTAGTTTGAAAGACTTGGTAATCTAACTTGGACATTGAATGCTTGATCTATGCTACTCATGCCTTTGCCAGCATGCCAATAAACATCTTGCATTTAATTGTCATTACATGCACTTGCTATATTTCCATTGATGAACTTTTCACATGTAGTCATGACCATGTGTTAACGTCATTCTTCTTTATTGTGCATTGATTACCACCTTTCCCGCTCTCTTCCTTGCTCTAACTCTTAGCTTTAAAAGTTACTTTCTTTTTCCTTTTCAGGATGGCCACCAAGAAGGGTAAAGAGAAAGCTACTCCCAAACCACCGGCAAGGAAAGGAACAAAAAGAGCCCCAGCTGAGGAACCACAACCCCTGTCCACTTGTACATCTCAGCATGCACCGAGGACGGTGCAATCTTTAAGTGTGGGGAGGTCGATATCGATCTCCATGGGTTAGTTACTCTTCTATCTCAACACCAATGGTTTATTTTCCTTGTTAGTTGTTGCATTTGCATGTTTGATTGCATATTTATTTGATTTTGTGCATATTTTACCACTTGGTTGAAGTAATATTTTCTTTTTTAAGAAACTTTTTAGAGTATTTCACTAATTTGAATAAAAATTTAATGTTACACTTGTTTGAAGAAATATTATACTGGAACATGGTTTAGAGCTCGAATACATAAAACCTGTGAGATTTTTGAGCCTATGTGAATTGGTTGCATTTTACCAACCAATATTTTATTTTTGGTGTGTGTTTTTGTCTCTAAAATTGTGATCTTTGTCTTGCTTAATTCTATATTTCCATGGTTTGATGTATGCATACACTTACATGATTGAGGCCTTTGTTTCACTGAGCTTACATACCCTTATGGCCTTACCCTTTCATTATTCTTTGCAAAACAATGTTGAGCCTATTATACCCCTTTGTTCTTTACTTTAGCACATCATTAACTCTAAGCGGAAAACAATAATGTCCTTAATTTGAATCCTTGGCTAGCTTAGACTAGTGAGAGTGCTCATGAATTAAGTATGGGAAAAGTTGAATTTGGAAACATTTGGTTTGAGAATTGAGTATGTTAGAATTTTATGAAAATGTGAAAGAAATATTTAGGACATGATTCATGCATCCAATAATTTAATCATATGCATTGAAAATATATATATATATATATATAAAGAAGTGAAAAAAAAAAGAGCAATTAAGCAAAAAGGGGACAAAGTGTCCCAAAGTAAGTAGTGAAAGCAATGCATATGTACTGTATTTGAAATTAGAATGCATGAATATGTGGAAAACTTGGTTAATGGATAGTTAGATGGTGTATTATGATTACATGGATTGTCTAAGTTAGGTGAAAAGTTTAAGTTAATTAAGGATTCAGATTTTAGTCCACTTAGCCAAATACAATCCTACCTTGACCCTAACCCCATTACAACCCTTAAAAGACCTCTTGATATGTGTATCTGTGCATTAAATTTATGTTGATTGTTAGATGAAGAGCAAGCCTTAGAAAGCAAGGTTAGTAGAGAATTGAGAGAATCGAACCTTAAACACTTGAGTGATTAGAGTGTATACACTACCAGTGAGGGTTCGATGCTCAGTACCTTGTTCCCTGCTTTCATGAGCTATTTTCTTCTTGCAAGTCTATTTGTACTTCATTTTCATTATTTGAATTAGTGAAATCCAATTCATATTTGCTCTTGGAAGATTTATTTACTTTTAACCAAGTAGGTAGAAACATTTTGCATGTAGTTGCATTCATATAAGATAGGTTGCATTTCATACATTCTACCATTCCTCTTCACTACTTTTATAGCTTCTCTTGAGCTTAGCATGAGGACATGCTAATGTTTAAGTGTGGGAAGGTTGATAAACCACTATTTTATGGTTTATCTTATGCTTAATTGAGTGGTTTTTATCAACTCTTTACCTATTTATTCATACTAATCGCATGCTTTATGTTTTCCTTCCTGATTTTGTGCTATGATTGAAAACATTCTTCTTTGGCCTTTATATTGCTAATATTAATCCTCTCTTATCACCATTAGATGCCTTGATATGTGTGTTAGGTGTTTTCAGAGATTACAGGACAGGAATGGCTTAGAGGATGGAAAGGAAGCATGCAAAAGTGGAAGAAATACAAGAAACTGAAGGAACTGCTAAAGCTGTCCAGCCTGACCTCTCTGCACTCAAACAGTCCTAACTTGAGCTACAGAGGTCCAAATGATGCGGTTCCAATTGCGTTGGAAAGATAACGTCCGGAGCTTCGATTTGATATATAATTTACCATAGCTGTCTTGACGTTAGGCGACTCGAACGCGTGAATGACGCGCCCACATCGTATCTGCGAATTGCAATCCGCGCGAACGCGTGGACGACGCCTCTGCATCACTTTCCCGCGACCTGAACGTAACAGAAACTGCTGGGAGTGATTTCTGGGCTATTTTTGACCCAGTTTTCAGCCCAGAACACACAGATTAGAGGCTATAAAGTGGGAGAATGCATCCATTCATAATCATGCTTTCATAATTCATAATTTTTAGTTTTAGATGTAGTTTTTAGAGAGAGAGGTTCTCTCCTCTCTCTTAGGATTTAGAATTTTAGGATTTCTATTAGTTTAGTTCAACTCATCTTCAGTCACAGGTTCAATATTCTTTTTATATTATATTTCTCTTTTACTTTCAGATGCTTTAATGCTTGTATTAGTTATGTTGCCTAATTGGCTTATGAACTCCATGTTAGAATTGATTTCTTTATTTAATATAATTTGAGGTATTTCAGAATTATGATTGCTTTCTTTTATTTATATAAATAATTTAGATTTTTCCCTTTTTGGCTTTGGTTGAGTCATTGGAAACGCTTGAGTTATCAAACTCATGGTTGATTGAAAATTGGAATTCTTCCAGAATTAATTCGGGTTCCAATAATTTTAACTTTTCCCAAGGAAAGACTAGGACTTGAGGAATCAAAATTAATTCATCCACTTAACTTACCTTCATAGTTAGAGGTTAACAAAGTTGAAGAAAAATCAAATTCTCATTATAATTGATAAGGATAACCAGGATAGGACTTCCAATTTTTATACCTTGCTAAGAGTCTATTTTATAGTTATTTATTTTATTCTTATTATCATTCAACATACTGCTTCCTTACTTTCAAAACTCCCAATTTACAAGACTCATAACTAATAATAAGAACATACCTCCCTGCAATTCCTTGAGAAGACGACCCGAGGTTTAAATACTCGGTTATCAATTTTAAAAAGGGGTTTGTTACTTGTGACAACCAGAACTTTTGTAAGAAAGGTTGATTGCTTGGTTTAGTAACTATACTTACAACGAGTATTTATTATAACTTATAAACCATCAATCTTCAGTTCTTTCAGTGAGCAAAGGGGGTTCATCCTCCCAAGTCTCATTACCAAATAACTTGGCATTCAACTTTATGATTGCTCCAAGGTACTTAGCAACTTGCTCTTCAATAATATCTTCATCCTCTTCAGAGGAAGAATACTCATCAGAGCTTATGAATGGCAGAAGTAGGTTCAATGGAATCTCTATAGTTTCTGTATGAGCCTCAGATTCCATTGGTTCCTCAAAGGGGAACTTCTTTTCGTTCAGAGGACATCTCATGAGGTTTTTCTCACTGGGAATCACGACCTCCTTTCTCTCTCCAGGTTCGGCCATGTTAGTCATGGTTATGGCCTTGCACTCTCTCTTGGGATTTTCTTATGTATTGCTTGGGAGAGTGCTGGGAGGAGTTTCAGTAATTCTCTTACTCAGCTGACTTACTTGTGCCTCCAAATTTCTAATGAAGGATCTTGTTTCATTTATGAAACTTAGTGTGGTCTTAGATAGATCAGAGACTATAGTTTCTAAGCCAGAACGACTTTGCTCAGAGTTCTCTGTTTGTTGCTGAGAAGATGATGGAAAAGGTTTGCTATTGCTAAACCTATTTCTTCCACCATTATTGTTGAAGCCTTGTTGAGGCTTCTGTTGGTCCTTCCATGAGAGATTTGGATGATTTCTCCATGAAAGATTATAGGTGTTTCCATAGGATTCTCCCATGTAATTCACCTCTTCCATTGCAGGGTTCTCAAGATCATAGGCTTCTTCTTCAGAGGAAGCTTCCTTAGTACTGCCTGTTGCAGCTTGCATTCCAGACAGACTCTGAGAGATCATATTGACTTGCTGAGTCAATATTTTGTTCTGAGCCAATATGGCATTCAGAGTATCAATCTCAAGAACTCCTTTCTTCTGAGTTGTCCCATTATTCACAGGATTCCTTTCAGAAGTGTACATGAACTGGTTATTTGCAACCATTTCAATGAGTTCCTGGGATTCTTCAGGTGTCTTCTTCAGATGAAGAGATCCACCAGCAGAGTAGTCCAATGACATCTTGGATAGTTCAGATAGATCATCATAGAATATGCATATGATGCTCCATTCTGAAAGCATGCCAGAAGGACACCTTCTGACTAATTGTTTGTATCTTTCTCAAGCTTCATAGAAGGATTCGCCTTCCTTCTGTCTAAAGGTTTGGACTTCCACTCTAAGCTTACTCAATTTTTGAGGTAGAAAGAACTTTGCCAAGAAGGCATTAACCAGCTTTTTCCAAGAGTTCAGGCTTTCTTTTGGTTGTGAGTCCAACCATGTCCTAGCTCTGTCTCTTACAGCAAAGGGGAAAAGCATGAGTCTGTAGACCTCAGGAGCAACCCCATGGGTCTTAACAGTGTCACAGATTTGCAAGAATTCAGCTAAAAACTGATGAGGATCTTCTAATGGAAGTCCATGATACTTACAATTCTGCTGCATTAGAGAAACTAATTGAGGCTTAAGCTCAAAGTTGTTTGCTTTAATTGCAGGAATTGAGATGCTCCTTCCACAGAAGTCAGAAGAGGGTGCAATGAAGTCACCAAGCATCTTCCTTGCATTGTTGGCATTGTTATTATTTTCGGCTGCCATGTCTTCTTCCTTTTCGAAAATTTCTGGTAGGTCCTCTCCAGAGAGTTGTGCTTTAGCTTCTCTTAGCTTCCTCTTCAAGGTCCTTTCAGGTTCAGGATCAGCTTCAACAAGAATGCCTTTGTCCTTGTTCCTGCTCATATGTAAGAGAAGAGAACAAGAAAGTATGGAATCCTCTATTTCACAGTATAGAGATTCCTTGAGGTGTTAGAGGAAAACAGGAATAGAGGGATGAGGTAGGTAGATAAGAATTCGAACATATGAAGAAGGAGAGAGAGTCCAAATCGCTAATTGAGGAGGAGTGTTAGTCCTTAAATAGAAGAAGGTGAGGAGGGGAAATATTTTCGAAAACAAATTTTTGAATAAAACTAAAATTTTTTAAAATAATTAAAAAGAATTTTGAAAAAGTGGTTGATGGTTTTTCAAAAATTAAAAGTGAGAAAGTGGTTAGGTGTTTTTGAAGAAGATTTTGAAATTAGTAATAAAAAAGGTATGATTGAAAATTATTTTGAAAAAGATGTGGTTGAGAGAATATGATTGAGAAGATATGATTGAAAAATAATTTAAAAAAATTTAAATAATGATATGATTGAAAAGATATGATTGGAAATTAATGACTTGGCTAACAAGAAATTTAAAAGATATGATTTTAAAATTCAAATATTGAACCTTTCTTAACAAGAAAGTAACAAACTTAAAATTTTTGAATCAAATCATTAATTGGTAGCCAGGATTTTCGAAAATAGTGAGAGAAAAATGGAAAAAGATTTTATTTTGAAAAAGATATGATTTGAAGAAGATATGATTTGAAAAGGATTTAAATTTTGAAAAATTATGAAAATTTGAAAAAGATTTGAATTAAAAACTAGCTTACCTCCCTTGTGTTGTCTTGGCGTTAAACGCCCAGAATGTTATCCATTCTGGTGTTTAACGCCCAAAATACTACCATTTTACCTGGCTGGCGTTTAAACGCCAGATTTCCTTCCACACTGGGCGTTTTGAACGCCCAGCTTTTTCTCTGTAATTCCTCTGCTGAATGTTCTGAATCTTCAATTCTCTATATTATTGACTTGAAAAAGATATATTTTGAAAATTTTTTTGAATTTTTAATGATGAGAGAGAAAAACATCAAACTGACTCAAAACAGAAAAATTTAAGATCTAAACTAATAATGCATGCAAGAACACTTTGAATGTCGAGATGAACACCAAGAACACTTTGAAGATCATGATGAACATCAAGAACACATTTTTGAAAATTTTTAAGAAAAGAAAGACATGCAAGACACCAAACTTAGAAATTTTCATATTAGAGACACTAACAAATTGAGAATGCACAAGAGAAACAACAAAAGACACAAAATAAGAGAATTTAAAGATCAGACCCAATAAAATCATCAAGAACAACTTGAAGATTAATGAAGAACATAATGCATATGTTTTAGAAGAATGCAAGAAAATTAAAAATATGCAAAACACCAAACTTAAAATGTGACACTAGACTCAAATAAGAAACACAAATTATTTTTTATTTTCATGGTTTTATTAAAATTTTTTTCGTATTTTTTGAAAATTATTTGGAAAAAGAAAAATAAGGATTTCAAAATTTTTAATAAGAATTCCAGGAATCATGCAATGTTAGTCTAAAGCTTCAGTCTAAAAAGATCAGACATGGCTAGCCAAGCTTCAGTAGGACATTACATACAACAGCCAAATTGATGGGAATCAATTAGCTCCTGTGATGATAAAAGCATCATCTGAAACTCTAGAATTCATTCTTAAAAATTATGAAGACATAGAATAATTTATTTTTTTTGAAAAATTTTTTTCAAAAATAAAAAGAATAAAAACAAAAAGCTTAAAATTAAAATAAAACTAACTAATCTGAGCAACAAGATGAACCGTCAGTTGTCCAAACTCGAACAATCCCCGGCAACGGCACCAAAAACTTGGTGCACGAATTTGTGATCTCAATGGTGCCAACAACTCGGTACGAATAATTGTAATCTCAACTCTTTTTCACAACTCCGCACAACTAACCAACAACTGCACTGGGTCGTCCAAGTAATACCTTACGTGAGTAAGGGTCGATCCCACGGAGATTGTCGGCTTGAAGCAAGCTATGGTCATCCTTGCAAATCTCAGTCAGGCAGATTCACATGGTTATGATGTTTTGATAATTAAAATATAAATAAAATAGAAAATAAGATAGAAATACTTATGTAATTCATTGGTGGGATTTCAGATAAGCGTATGGAGATGCTTTGTTACTTCTGAACCTCTGCTTTCCTACTGCCTTCTTCCAACCATGCGTTACCTCCTTCCATGGCAAGCTGTATGATCCTCTCGGATGAAAACAAATCCATCTGCGTTGTCACCGCAAGGCTAATCATCTGTCGGTTCCCGCTAGCATCGGAATAGGACCATTGTCCTTTTGCGCACTGTCACTTGCGCCCCACATTCGCAGGTTTGAAGCTCGTCACAGTCATCCCTTCCCAGATCCTACTCGGAATACCACAGACAATGGTTAGGCTTTCCGGATCCCAGGAATGCTGCTAATGGTTCTAACCTATACCACGAAGACTCTGATCTCATGGAATGGAAGGATCTGTTGTCAGGAGAGGCAACCATGCGTCGTGGACCAGGAGGCTAAGAGATACACACTCAAGCTATTGCAGATAGAACGGAAGTGTTTGTCAGGCACGCGTTCATAAGTGAGAATGATGATGTGTGTCACGGATCATCACATTCATCAGGTTGAAGTGCGAGTGAATATCTTAGAATAAGAAGTAGGCGTGAATTCAATAGAAGAATAGTAGTAATTGCATTAATTCATGAAGAACAGCAGAGCTCCACACCTTAATCTATGGGGTGTAGAAACTCCACCGTTGAAAATACATAAGTGAAAGAAGGTCTAGGCATGGCCGGATGGCAAGCCTCCATGCCAAAGATCTAAGGACTAAACGTCCAGAGATATCTAAAGTGATACAAAGATGAGAATACAATAGTAAAAGTCCTATTTATAATGAACTAGTAGCCTAGGGTTTACAGAAATAAGTAAATGATGCAGAAATCCACTTTCGCGGCCCACTTGGTGTGTGCTTGGGCTGAGCATTGAAGCTTTCACATGCATAGGCTGTTTCTAGAGTTAAACGCCAGCTTTGGTGCCAGTTTGGGCGTTTAACTCCAGCTTTTATACCAGTTCTGGCGTTTAACGCCAGAAAAGGGTAGAAAGTTGGCGTTTAAACGCCAGTTTGCATTATCAAAACTCGGGCCAAGTATGGACTATTATATATTTATGGAAAGCCCAAGATGTCTACTTTCTAACGCAATTAAGAGCGCCCCAATTGGGCTTCTGTATCTCCAGAAAATCTATTTCGAGTGCAGGGAGGTCAGAATCCAACAGCATCTGCAGTCCTTTTTCAGCCTCTGAATCAGATTTTTGCTCAGGTCCCTCAATTTCAGCCAGAAAATATCTGAAATCACAGAAAACACACAAACTCATAATAAAGTCCAGAAATGTGATTTTTGAATAAAAACTAATAAAAATATAATAAAAAGTAATTAAAACATACTAAAAACTACCTAAAAATAATGCCAAAAAGGATATAAATTATCTGCTCATCACAACACCAAACTTAAATTGTTGCTTGTCCCCAAGCAACTGAAAATAAAATAGGATAAAAAGAAGAGAATATACAATGAATTCCAAACTTATCAATGAAGATTAGCTTCAATTAGATGAGCGGGACTTGTAGCCTTTTTGCTTCTGAACAGTTTTGGCATCTCACTTTATCCTTTGAAGTTCAGAATGATTGGCTTCTATAGGAACTTAAAATTCAGATAGTATTATTGATTCTCCTATTTCAGTATGTTGATTCTTGAACACAGCTACTTTATGAGTCTTGGCCGTGACCCTAAGCATTTTATTTTCCAGTATTACCACCGGATACATAAATGCCACAGACACAAGACTGGGTGAACCTTTTCAGATTGTGACTCAGCTTTGCTAAAGTCCCCAGTTAGAGGTGTCTAGAGCTTTTAAGCACACTCTTTTTGCTTTGGACCACGACTTTAACTGCTTAGTCTCAAGCTTTTCACTTGACACCTTCACGCCACAAGCACATGGTTAGGGACAGCTTGGTTTAGCTGCTTAGGCCAGGATTTTATTCCTGTGGGCCCTCCTATCCATTGATGCTCAAAGCCTTAGATCCTTTTTATTTTACCCTTGCCTTTTGGTTTAAAGGATTATTGGCTTTTTCTGCTTGCTTTTTCTTTTACTTTCTTTTTCTCTTTTTTTTCGCATATATTTTTTTTTTGCAACCTTTTCACTGCTTTTTCTTGCTTCAAGAATCAATTATATGATTTTTCAGATTACCAATAACATTTCTCCTTTTTCATTATTCTTTCAAGAGCCAACAATTTTAACATTCATAAACAACAAATTCAAAAATATGCACTGTTCAAGCATTCATTCAGAAAACAAAAGGTATTGCCACCACATCAAAATAATTAAACTAATTTCAAGATAGAATTCGAAATCATGTACTTCTTGTTCTTTTGTAATTAAAAAACATTTTTCATTTAAGAAAAGTGAAGGATTCATAAGACATTCATAGCTTTAAGACATAGACAGTAGACACTAATGATCATGTAATAAAGACACAAACATAAATAAAACATAAATCATAGTAAACGAAAAATAGAAAATAAAGAGCAAGGAAATTAAAGAATGGATCCACCTTAGTGATGGCGGCTAGTTCTTCCTCTTGAAGATCTTATGGAGTGCTTGAGCTCCTCAATGTCTCTTCCTTGCCTTTGTTGCTCTTTCCTCATGGTTATTTGATCCTCTCTAATTTCATGGAGAATAATGGAGTGCTTTTGGTGCTCCATTTTTAGTTGCTCCATATTAGAACTCAAATCTCCTAAGGAGATGTTGATTTGCTCCCAATAGTTGTGTAGAGTAAAATGCATCCCTTGAGGCATCTGAAGGATTTCTTGATGAGGGACTTCCTCATGCTCTTGTTGAGGTCCATAAGTGGGCTCTCTTGTTTGCTCCATCCTTTTCTTAGTGATGGGCTTGTCCTCTTCAATGAGGGTGTCTTCCTCTATGACAATTCCAGCTGAATTACAGAGGTGACAAATGAGGTGAGGGAAGGCTAACCTTGCCAAAGTGGAGGTTTTGTCAGCCACTTTGTAGAGTTCTAGAGATATGACCTCATGAACTTCTACTTCCTCTCCATTCATGATACTATCGATCATGATAGTTCGGTCTATTATAACTTCAGACCGGTTGCTAGTAGGAATGATAGAGCGTTGGATGAATTCCAATCATTCCCTAGCCACAGGTTTGAGGTAAAGCCTTCTCAATTGAACTGGCTTGCCTTTGGAGTCTCTTTTCCACTGAGCTCCTTCCACACACATGTCCATGAGGACTTGGTCCAACCTTTGATCAAAGTTGACCATTCTAGTGTAGGGGCGTGCATCTCCTTGCATCATTGGTAAGTTGAATGCCAACCTTACATTTTCTGGACAGAAATCTAAGTATTTCCCCTGAACCATTGTAAGCCAATTCTTTGGGTTCGGGTTCACACTTTGATCATGGTTTTTGGTGATCCATGCATTAGCATAGAACTCTTAAACCATTAAGATTCTGACTTGTTGAATGGGGTTGGTGAGAACTTCCCAACCTCTCTTTCGAATCTCATGTCGGATTTCTGGATACTCATTCCTTTTGAGCATGAAAGGGACCTCAGGGATCACCTTCTTCTTGGCCACAACTTCATAGAAGTGGTCTTGATGGACCTTTTGAGATGAATCTCTCCATCTCCCATGACTCGGAGGTGGAAGCTTTTGCCTTCCCTGTCCTCTTTCTAGAGGCTTCTCCGGCCTTAGGTGCCATAAATGTTATGGAAAAACAAAAAGCAATGCTTTTACCACACCAAACTTAGAAGGTTTGCTCGTCCTCGAGCAAAAGAAGAAATAAGGGAGTAGAAGAAGAAGAAAATGGAGGAGATGGAAAGGTGTGAGTGGTTCAGCCAGGGGGGAAGTGTTTATGATATGTGAAAATAAAGGAGGGATGAGGGGTTTATATAAGAGTGGAGAGAGGGGTAGGGTTCGTGTATTAGGGGTTGGGTTTTGGGAGGGAAAGGATTTGAATTTGAATTGTGAGGTGGGTGTTATGGGGAAGAGTAGTGGAGGTGATTGGTGAGGGGTATTTAGGGAAGGGTGTTATAGGAAGGTGTGAAGGAGTGAGAGAGAGAGTTGAGGTAGGTGGGGATCCTGTGGGGTCCACAGATCCTGAGGTGTCAAGGATTTCTCACCCCTGCACCATTTTGGCATGTAAACGCCCCTTTGAGTGCCAATCCTGGCGTTAAATTCTAGGTTGCTGCCCATTTCTGGCATTTAACACCAGCTTTTCTTCCCTTTCTGGCGTTAAACGCCAACTTTTCTTCCCTTTCTGGCGTTAAACGCCAGCTTGATGCCCTTTTCTGGCGTTAAACGCCTAGACAGGTGTCAGACTGGGCGTTTAACGCCCATTCTGCTACCCTTACTGGCGTTTAAACGCCAGTAAGCTCTTCCTCTAGGGTGTGCTATTTTTAATGTTGTTTTTGATTTTGCTTTGATTTTTGCAGTTGTTTTTGTGGCTTCACATGATCATCAACCTAAGAAAACATAAAAGAACAATGGAAAATAAAATAAATATAATTAATTAACATTGGGTTGCCTCCCAACAAGCACTTTTTTAATGTCAATAGCTTGACAGTGAAGCTCTTAGAGATCTACACAGAGACTCAGAGCTTGATGTTGGCCTCCCAACACCAAACTTAGAAGTTGAGTGTGGGGGCTCTGTTTGACTCTGTGTTAAGAGAAGCTTTTCATGCTTCCTCTCCATGGTTATTGAGGAAGATCCTTGAGCCTTAAACACAAGGTAGTCTTCATTCACTTGAAGGACCAACTCTCCTCTGTCAACATCAATCACAGCTTTTGCTGTGGCTAGGAAGGGGCTGCCAAGGATGATGGACTCATCCTTACTCTTCCCAGTGTCCAGGATTATGAAGTCAGCAGGGATGTAAAGGCCTTCAACCTTTACCAAGACATCCTCTACAAGTCCATAAGCCAGTTTCCTTGAATTGTCTGCCATATCTAGTGAGATTCTTGCAGCTTGCACCTCAAGGATCCCTAGTTTCTCCATTACAGAGAGGGGCATGAGGTTTATACTTGACCCTAGGTCACACAGAGCTTTCTCAAAGGTCATGGTGCCTATGGTACAAGGTATTAAGAACTTTCCAGGATCCAGTTTCTTCTGAGGTAATGTCTGCCTAATCAAGTCATTCAGTTCATTGGTGAGCAAGGGGGTTCATCCTCCCAAGTCTCATTACCAAATAACTTGGTATTCAGCTTTATGATTGCTCCAAGGTACTTAGCAACTTGATCTTCAGTAATATCTTCATCCTCTTCAGAGGAAGAATACTCATCAGAGCTCATGAATGGCAGAAGTAGGTTCAATAGAATCTCTATAGTCTCTGTATGAGCCTCAGATTCTATTGGTTCCTCAAAGGGGAACTTCTTTTCGTTCAGAGGACATCTCATGAGGTTTTTCTCACTGGGAATCACATCCTCTTTTCTCTCTCCAGGTTCGGCCATGTTAGTCATGGTTATGGCCCTGCACTCTCTCTTGGAATTTTCTTCTGTATTGCTTGGGAGAGTGCTGGGAGGAGTTTCAGTAATTCTCTTACTCAGCTGACTTACTTGTGCCTCCAAATTTCTAATGAAGGATCTTGTTTCATTCATGAAACTTAGTGGGTCTTAGATAGATCTGAGACTATGGTTGCTAAGCCAGAACAACTTTGCTCAGAGTTCTCTGTTTGTTGCTGAGAAGATGATGGAAAAGGTTTGCTATTGCTAAACCTATTTCTTCCACCATTATTGTTGAAGCCTTATTGAGGCTTCTGTTGGTCCTTCCATGAGAGATTTGGATGATTTCTCCATGAAAGATTATAGGTGTTTCCATAGGGTTCTCCCATGTAATTCACCTCTTCCATTGCAGGGTTCTCAGGATCATAGGCTTCTTCTTCAGAGGAAGCTTCCTTAGTACTGCCTGTTGCAGCTTGCATTCCAGACAGACTCTGAGAGATCATATTGACTTGCTGAGTCAATATTTTGTTCTGAGCCAATATGGCATTCAGAGTATCAATCTCAAGAACTCCTTTCTTCTGAGTTGTCCCATTATTCACAGGATTTCTTTCAGAAGTGTACATGAACTGGTTATTTGCAACCATTTCAATGAGTTCCTGGGCTTCTTCAGGCATCTTCTTTAGATGAAGAGATCCACCAGTAGAGTTGTCCAATGACATCTTGGACAGTTCAGATAGACCATCATAGAATATGCATATCATGCTCCATTCTGAAAGCATGCCAGAAGGACACCTTCTGACCAATTGTTTGTATCTTTCCCAAGCTTCATAGAGGGATTCACCTTCCTTCTGTCTGAAGGTCTGGACTTCCACTCTAAGCTTACTCAATTTGAGGTGGAAAGAACTTTGCCAAAAAGGCATTAACCAGCTTTTCCCAAGAGTTTAGGCTTTCTTTTGGTTGTGAGTCCAACCATGTCCTAGCTCTGTCTCTTACAGCAAAGGGGAAAAGCATGAGTCTGTAAACCTCAGGGTCAACCCCATGGGTTTTAACAGTGTCACAGATTTGCAATAATTCAGCTAAAAACTGATGAGGATCTTCTAATTAAAGTCCATGATACTTGCAATTCTGCTGCATTAGAGAAATTAATTGAGGCTTAAGCTCAAAGTTGTTTGCTCTAATTGCAGGAATTGAGATGCTCCTTCCACAGAAGTCAGAAAAGGGTGCAATGAAGTCACCAAGCATCTTCCTTGCATTGTTGGCATTGTTGTTATTTTCGGCTGCCATGTCTTCTTCCTTCTCGAAAATTTCTGGTAGGTCCTCTCCAGAGAGTTGTGCTTTATCTTCTCTTAGCTTCCTCTTCAAGGTCCTTTCAGGTTCAGGATCAGCTTCAACAAGAATGCATTTGTCCTTGTTCCTGCTCATATGAAAGAGAAGAGAACAAGAAAGTATGGAATCCTCTATGTCACAGTATAGAGATTCCTTGAGGTGTTAGAGGAAAACAGGAATAGAGGGATGAGGTAGGTAGATAAGAATTCAAACATATAAAGAAGGAGACAGAGTCCGAATCGCTAATTGAGGAGGAGTGTTAGTACTTAAATAGAAGAAGGTGAGAAGGGGAAAATTTTCGAAAACAAATTTTTGAATAAAACTAAAATTTTTTAAAATATTTAAAAAGAATTTTGAAAAAGTGGTTGATGGTTTTTCGAAAATTAAAAGTGAGAAAGTGGTTAGGTATTTTTGAAGAAGATTTTGAAATTAGTAATAAAAAATATATGATTGAAAATTATTTTGAAAAAGATGTGGTTGAGAGAATATGATTGAGAAGATACGATTGAAAAACAATTTAAAAAAATTTAAATTAATGATATGATTGAGAAGATATGATTGGAAATTAATGACTTGGCTAACAAGAAATTTAAAAGATATGATTTTAAAATTCAAATATTGAACCTTTCTTAACAAGTAAGTAACAAACTTGAAATTTTTGAATCAAATTATTAATTGGTAGCCAGGATTTTCGAAAATAGTGAGAGAAAAATGGAAAAAGATTTGATTTTGAAAAAGATATGATTTGAAGAAGATATGATTTGAAAAGGATTTAATTTTTTAAAAATTATGAAAATTTGAAAAAGATTTAAATTAAAAACTAACTTACCTCCCTTGTGTTGTCCTGGCATTAAACGCCCAGAATGGTATCCATTCTGGCGTTTAACGCCCAAAATACTACCCTTTTGGGCGTTTAACGTTACCTGGCTGGCGTTTAAATGCCAGATTTCCTTCCTCACTGGGCGTTTTGAATGCCCAGCTTTTTCTCTGTAATTCCTCTGCTGAATGTTCTAAATCTTCAATTCTCTGTATTATTGACTTGAAAAAGATATATTTTGAAAATTTTTTTGAATTTTTAATGATGAGAGAGAAAAACATCAAACTGACTCAAAACAGAAAAATTTAAGATCTAAACTAATAATGCATGCAAGAACACTTTGAATGTCGAGATGAACACCAAGAACACTTTGAAGATCATGATGAACATCAAGAACACATTTTTTAAAATTTTTAAGAAAAGAAAGACATGAAAGACACCAAACTTAGAAATTTTCATATTAGAGACACTAACAAATTGAGAATGCACAAGAGAAACAACAAAAGACACAAAACAAGAGAATTTAAAGATCAGACCCAATAAAATCATCAAGAACAACTTGAAGATTAATGAAGAACATAATGCATATGTTTTAGAAGAATGCAAGAAAATTAAAAATATGCAAAACACCAAACTTAAAATGTGACACTAAACTCAAACAAGAAACACAAATTTTTATTAAAAAAAATTTTTGTATTTTTTGAAAATTATTTGGAAAAAGAAAAGTAAGGATTTCAAAATTTTTAATAAGAATTTCAGGAATCATGCAATGTTAGTCTAAAGCTTCAGTCTAAAAAGATCAGACATGGCTAGCCAAGCTTCAGCAGGACATTACATACAACAGCCAAATTGATGGAAATCAATTAGCTCCTGTGATGATAAAAGCATCATCTGAAACTCTAGAATTCATTCTTAAAAATTCTGAAGACATAGAATAATTTTTTTTTTGAAATTTTTTTTTCAAAAATAAAAAGAATAAAAATAAAAAGCTTAAAATTAAAATAAAACTACCTAATCTGAGCAACAAGATGAACCGTCAGTTGTCCAAACTCGAACAATCCCCGGCAACGACGCCAAAAACTTGGTGCACGAAATTGTGATCTCAATGGCGCCAACAACTTGGTACGCACAATTGTAATCTCAACTCTTTTTCACAACTCTGCACAACTAACTAGCAAGTGCACTGGGTCGTCCAAGTAATATCTTACATCAGTAAGGGTCGATCCCATAGAGATTGTCGGCTTGAAGCAAGCTATGGTCATCCTTGCAAATCTCAGTCAGACAGATTCACATGGTTATGATGTTTTGATAATTAAAATATAAATAAAATAGAAAATAAGATAGAAATACTTATGTAATTCATTGGTGGCATTTCAGATAAGCGTATGGAGATGCTTTGTTGCTTCTGAACCTCTGCTTTCCTACTGCCTTCTTCCAACCATGCGTTACCTCCTTCCATGGCAAGCTGTATGATCCTCTCGGATGAAAACAAATCCATCTGCACTGTCACCGCAGGGCTAATCATCTGTCGGTTCCTGCTAGCGTCGGAATAGGACCATTGTCCTTTTGCACACTATCACTTGCGCCCCACATTCGCAGGTTTGAAGCTCGTCACAGTCATCCCTTCCCAGATCCTACTCGGAATACCACAGACAAGGTTTAGAATTTCCGGATCCCAGGAGTGCTGCCAATGGTTCTAGCCTATACCATGAATACTCTGATCTCACGGAATGGAAGGCTCTGTTGTCAGGAGAGGCAACCATGCGTCGTGGACCAGGAGACTAAGAGATACACACTTAAGCTGTTGTAGATAGAACGGAAGTGTTTGTCAGGCACGCGTTCATAAGTGAAAATGATGATGAGTGTCACAGATCATCACATTCATCAGGTTGAAGTGCGAGTGAATATCTTAGAATAAGAAGTAGGCATGAATTGAATAGAAGAACATTAGTAATTGCATTAATTCATGAAGAACAGTAGAGCTCCACACGTTA
The DNA here is from genome assembly GCF_000816755.2 of Arachis ipaensis. Taxonomy (NCBI): domain Eukaryota; kingdom Viridiplantae; phylum Streptophyta; class Magnoliopsida; order Fabales; family Fabaceae; genus Arachis; species Arachis ipaensis. The sequence continues at coordinate 106,571,600 of NC_029785.2, read as the reverse complement.
ATCTATGGGGTGTAGAAACTCCACCGTTGAAAATACATAAGTGAAAGAAGGTCTAGGCATGGCCGAATGGCCAGCCTCCATGCCAAAGGTCTAAGGACTGAACATCCAGAGATATCTAAAGTGATATAAAAATGATAATACAATAGTAAAAGGTCCTATTTATAATGAACTAGTAGCCTAGAGTTTACAGAAATAAGTAAATAATGCAGAAATCCACTTTCGGGGCCCACTTGGTGTGTGCTTGGGCTGAGCATTGAAGCTTTCACGTGCATAGGCTGTTCCTAGAGTTAAACGCCAGCTTTGGTGCTAGTTTGGGTGTTTAACTCCAGCTTTTATGCCAGTTCTAGCGTTTAACGCCAGAAAAGGGTAGAAAATTGGCGTTTAAACGCCAGTTTGTGTTATTAAAACTCGGGCCAAGTATAGACTATTATATATTTCTGGAAAGCCCAAGATGTCTAATTTCTAACGCAATTAAGAGCGCACAAATTGGGCTTGTGTAGCTCCAGAAAATTTATTTCGAGTGCAAGGAGGTCAGAATCCAACAGCATCTGCAGTCCTCTTTCAGCCTCTGAATCAGATTTTTGCTCATATCCCTCAATTTCAGCCAGAAAATACCTGAAATCATAGAAAAATACACAAACTCATAGTAAAGTCCAGAAATGTGATTTTTGAATAAAAACTAATAAAAATATAATAAAAAGTAATTAAATCATACTAAAAACTACCTAAAAACAATGCCAAAAAGGGTATAAATTATCTGCTCATCACCTACCAATTTGAAAATTTTTTGTGTCAATCTTGTTTGAAGAATTTATTTTGGAACATGATTTTTGAGCTAAGAACACAAACATATGATATTTGGGCCTAGTTGTGTGGTTATGGTGCGCAGAAATTGTGATTACACTTTGATTATGTAAAATTCATCGCTCTTTCTTTCCCTGGTAATGGCGCCAAAAAAACACGATGCCAATACCATGGTTCACAACTTCGCACAACTAACCAGCAAGTGCACTGGGTCGTCCAAGTAATACCTTACGTGAGTAAGGGTCGAATCCCACGGAGATTGTTGGTATGAAGCAAGCTATGGTCACCTTGTAAATCTCAGTCAGGCGGATATAAAATAGTAATGTGGTTTTCGAAATTAATTAATAAAAGAAGGATAGAAATACTTATGTAAATCATTGGTGAGAATTTCAGATAAGCAAATAGAGATGCTTTCGTTCCTCTGAACCTCTGCTTTCCTGCTATCTTCATCCAATCAGTCTTACTTCTTTCCATGGCTTGCTTTATGTGATACATCACCACTGTCAATGGCTACTTTCGGTCTTCTCTCGGGAAAATGATCCAAATGGCCTGTCATAGCACGGCTAATCGTCTGGAGGCATCACCCTTGTCAATGGTTTCATCCTATCCTCTCAGTGAAAATGGTCAACGCACCTTGTCACGGCACGGCTATTCATCTGTCGGTTCTCGATCATGCTGGAATAGGATTTACTATCCTTTTGCGTCTGTCACTACGCCCAGCGATCGCGAGTTTGAAGCTCGTCACAGTCATTCAATCATTGAATCCTACTCGGAATACCACAGACAAGGTTTAGACCTTCCGGATTCTCTTGAATGCCGCCATCATTCTAGCTTACACCACGAAGAGTCTGATTAAGAGATCTAAGAGATCCTCATTCAATCTAATGTAGAAGGGAAGTGGTTGTCAGGCAGGCGTTCATAAACTTGGATAAAGTATAGACTATTATACATTGTTGGAAAGCCTTGGATGTCTAATTTCCAACGCAATTGGAAGCGCGCCATTTCGAGTTCTGTAGCTCCAGAAAATCCACTTTGAGTGCAGGGAGAAAGCTCCAGCTGAGTAACATAGATGGCAAATAAGATGAGGAAAAGCTAGCCTTGCCATGGGGGATTGACTTTTCGGCTATTTTGTAGAGTTCATTAGAGATGACTTCATGAACTTCTATTTCCTCTCCAATCATGATGCTATGAATCATGATGGCCCGATCCACAGTAACTTCAGATCGGTTGCTAGTGGAGATGATGGAGCATTGGATGAATTTCAACCATCCTCTAGCCACAGGCTTGAGGTCCAATCTTCTTAGTTGAACCAGCTTGCCTTTGGAGTCAATCTTCCATTGAGCTCCTTCCACACATATGTCCATAAGGACTTGGTCCAACCTTTGATTAAAGTTGACCCTTCTAGTGTAGGGGCGTTCATCTCCTTGCATCATAGGCATGTTAAACGCCAACCTTTCCGGACTAAAATCTAAGTATTTCCCCCGAACCATTGTAACATAGTTCTTTGGATCCGGGTTCTTACTTTGATCATGGTTCTTGGTGATCCATGCATTGGCATAGAACTCTTGAACCATTAGGATGCCGACTTGTTGGATGGGATTTGTTAGAACTTCCCAACCTCTTCTTTGAATTTTCTGTGGGATCCACAGATCCTTAGGTGTTCAAGGATTTACAACCTTGCACCAAATTAGGCATGTAAAATGCCTTTGCACACAACTCTGGGCGTTCAGCGCCAGGTTGGTGCCCATTTTGGGCGTTCAACGCCCATTTGTTGCCATTTCTGGCGTTGAACGCCAGAACCATACTTGTTCTGGGCGTTCAGCGCCAGGATGCTGCCCATTTTGGGTGTTCAGCGCCAGAACCATGCTCTGTTCTGGTGTTGAACGCCAGGCAGGTGCTTCCTCCAGGGTGTGATTTTTCTTCTGCTGTTTTTGATTCCGTTTCCAATTTTTATGTTTATTTTGTGACTCCACATGATCATGAACCTATAAAGATATATAACTAAGAAAAATATAGTTAGATAAATAAAAATTAGGTTGCCTCCCAACAAGCGCTTCTTTAATGTCAATAGCTTGACAGTGGGCTCTCATGGAGCCTCACAGATGTTCAGAGCATTGTTGAGGCTCTCCAACACCAAACTTAGAGTTTGGATATGGGAGTTCAACACCAAACTTAGAGTTTGGTTGTGGCCTCCCAACACCAAACTTAGAGTTTGACTGTGGGGGCTTTGGTTGACTCTGCTTTGAGAGAAGCTTTTTCTACTTCCTCTCCATGGGTGCAGAGAGAGATCCTTGAGTTGTAAACACAAGGTTGTCCTTATTTAATTGAAGGATCAATTCTCCTCTGTCCACATCAATCACAGCTCTTGCTGTGGCTAGGAAAGGTCTTCCTAGGATGATGGATTCATCCTCTTCCTTTCCAGTATCCAGGACTATGAAATCAGCAGGGATGTAAAGGCCTTCAACCTTTACTAACAAATCCTCTACCTGTCCATAAGCCTGTTTTCTTGAATTGTCTGCCATCTCTAATGAGATTTTAGCAGTTTGCACCCATAGATTCCCAGTTTCTCTATTACAGAGAGGGGCATGAGGTTTATTCCTGAACCAAGGTCACACAGAGCCTTAAAGATCATGGTGCCTATGGTACAAGGTATTATGAACTTTCCAGGATCCTGTCTCTTCTGAGGTAATGTCAGTTGATCCAGATCACTTAGTTCATTGATGAACAAGGGAGGTTCATCTTTCCAAGTTTCAATACCAAATAATTTGGCATTCAGCTTCATGATTGCACCAAGAAACTTGGCAGTTTGCTCTTCAGTAACATCCTCATTCTCTTCAGAAGAGGAATACTCATCAGAGCTCATGAATGGCATAATGAGGTTCAATGGAATCTCTATGGTCTCTAGATGAGCCTCAGAGTTCTTTGGTTCCTCAGAGGGAAGCTCCTTATTGATCACTGGATGTCCCAGGAGGTCTTCCTCCTTGGGATTCACGTCCTCTCCTTCCCTTACAGGTTCGGCCATGGTGCTTATGTCAATGGCCTTGCACTCTCCTTTTAGATTCTCTTCTGTATTGCTTGGGAGAGTACTAGGAGGGATTTCAGTGATCCTTTTACTCAGCTGGCCCACTTGTGCTTCCAGATTTCTAATGGAAGATCTTGTTTCATTCATGAAACTTACAGTGGCCTTAGATAGATCAGAGACTAAGTTTGCTAAATTAGAAGTATTTCGTTCAGAGTTCTCTATCTGTTGCTGAGTGGATGATGGGAAAGGTTTATTATTGTTAAACCTGTTTCTTCCACCATTATTAAAGCCTTGTTGAGGCTTTTGATCCTTCCATGAGAAATTTGGATGATTTCTCCATGATGAGTTATAGGTGTTTCCATAAGGTTCACCTAAGTAATTCACCTCTGCTATTGCAGGGTTCTCAGGATCATAAGCTTCTTCATAAGAAAAAGATTTTTAAAAAATATTTTTGGAATTTTCGAAAATAACTAAGAAATTTGAAAAAGATTTGATTTTTGAAAAAGATAAGATTTTCAAATTGAAAATTTGATTTGACTCATAAGAAACAACTTGATTTTAAAAATTTTTGAAAAAGTCAATCCAAATTTTTGAATTTGATGAGAGAAAAAGAGAAAGATATAATTTTGATTTTTTTGAAATTTTTATGAAGAGAGAGAAAAAAAATTAAAAACATCATTTTCATGTTTTTCTCTTTTATTTTTGAATCAAAACAAGGAATGCATGCAAGAACACTTTGAATGTCAAGATGAACACCAAGAACACTATGAAGATCATGATGAACACCAAGAACATATTTTTGAAAAATTTTTAATGCAAAGAAAACATGCAAGACACCAAACTTAGAATTCTTTAATGCTTAGACACTAAGAATTCAAGAATGCATATGAAAAACAAGAAAAGACACAAAACATGCAAATACAAAGATCAAACAAGAAGACTTACCAAGAACAACTTGAAGATCATGAAGAACACTATGAATGCATGAGAATTTTCGAAAAATGCAAGATGCACATGCAATTGACACCAAACTTATAACATGACTCAAGACTCAAACAAGAACAAAAATATTTTTGATTTTTATGATATTTTTTTTTGGATTTTTCGAAAATTAATTGAAAAAGGAAAATAAGGATTCCAAAATTTCTAATATGAATTCCAGGAATCTTGCATTCTTAGTCTAAAGCTTCAGTCCAGGAATTAGACATGGCTCACTAGCCAGCCAAGCTTTCAATGAAAGCTCCGGTCCAAAACACTAGACATGGCCAATGGCCAGCCAAGCTTCAGCATGTAAATCAGGAACAACAGCAGGTGGATTAGCAACAACTAGCTTGCTCTTGCTAACAAATTGCAAGCCTCAGTCCAAATGAATTTAGACATGGCTTTACAGCCAGCCAGGCTTCACATGCTTCATAAAACACTAAAATTCAGTCTTTAAAAATTTTGAATAAAAATTTTTTTTTTTCGAAAACAGGTGAGAAAATTTTGAAATATTTTTGAAAAATTTTTGAAAAGAAAACAAAAAGAAAATTACCTAATCTGAGCAACAAGATGAACCGTCAGCTGTCCAAACTCGAACAATCCCCGGCAACGGCGCCAAAAACTTGGTGCGCAGAAATTGTGATTACACTTTGATTATGTAAAATTCATCGCTCTTTCTTTCCCTGGTAATGGCGCCAAAAATAAGCGAATAGAGATGCTTTCGTTCCTCTAAACCTCTGCTTTCCTGCTATCTTCATCCAATCAGTCTTACTTCTTTCCATGGCTGGCTTTATGTGATACATCACCACTGTCAATGGCTACTTTCGGTCTTCTCTCGGGAAAATGATCCAAATGCCCTGTCACGGCACGGCTAATCGTCTGGAGGCATCACCCATGTCAATGGTTTCATCCTATCCTCTCAGTGAAAATGGTCAACGCACCCTGTCACGACACAGCTATTCATCTTTCGGTTCTCGATCATGCTGGAATAGGATTTACTATCCTTTTGCGTCTGTCACTACGCCCGACGATCGCGAGTTTGAAGCTCGTCACAGTCATTCAATCATTGAATCCTACTCGGAATACCACAGACAAGGTTTAGACCTTCCGGATTCTCTTGAATGCCGCCATCATTCTAGCTTACACCACGAAGATTCTGATTAAGAGATCTAAGAGATACTCATTCAATCTAATGTAGAACGGAAGTGGTTATCAGGCACGCGTTCATAGGGAATGATGATGATTGTCACGTTCATCACATTTAGGTTGAAGTGTGAATGAATATCTTAGAAGCGAAATAAGATGAATTGAATAGAAAATAGTAGTGCTTTGCATTAATCTTTGAGGAACAGCAGAGCTCCACACCTTAATCTATGGAGTGTAGAAACTCTACCGTTAAAAATACATAAGTGATAGGTCCAGGCATGGCCGAATGGCCAGCCCCTCTAAAACGTGATCACAGGATCAGAATACAATCCAGGATCCAGGATCAAAAGATGTCTAATACAATAGTAAAAGGTCCTATTTATAATAGACTAGCTACTAGGGTTTACATAAGTAAGTAATTGATGCATAAATCCACTTCCGGGACCCACTTGGTGTGTGCTTGGGCTGAGCTTTAACTTTCCACGTGCAGAGGCCATTTGTGGAGTTGAACGCCAGTATTTGTGCCAGTTTGGGCGTTCAACTCTGGTTTTGGATCCTTTTCTGGTGCTGGACGCCAGAATTGGACAGAGAGCTGGCGTTGAACGCCAGTTTGCATCGTCTAAACTTGGGCAAAGTATAGACTATTATACATTGATGGAAAGCCCTGGATGTCTACTTTCCAACGCAATTGGAAGCGCGCCATTTCAAGTTCTGCAGCTCCAGAAAATCCACTTTGAGTGCAGGAAGGTCAGAATCCAACAGCATCAGCAGTCCTTCTTCAACCTCTGAATCTGATTTTTGCTCAAGTCCCTCAATTTCAGCCAGAAAATACCTATGACTCTCTATGATTGTGATCTTTGATTTGTTCGATTCTTTATGTCCATTGTTCCATGTAGACATGCATTTATATGATTGAGGCCATCATTTCATTAAGCTCATGTACCTAAATGGCCTACCTTTCATCAACCATTGTTATCCAACTTTGAGCCTATTTTAATCCCTTTGTTCTTAATTTTAGCACATTACAAGTCTTTAAGCGAAAAACAATAATTGTCCTTATTTGGATCTTTGATTAGCTTAGGCTAGTGAGTGTGTGTCATTCAAGTGTGGGGAAACTTGGGACATTGGTTGAGAAAAAGGTGTGTTTTGTATTTTCATTGAAGATCTTGGGAAATGGGTACACACTCATGTGTTAATTAAATGTAAAACCATATGCATTGATACTTGAAAGAGCGAAACTCTCGCGCGATCTAGAATTTTCGCAAATAAATTCCCGTTGTAAGTATAGCTTCTAGACCGACAAGAATTCCTTTCTTACAAACGTTTTAGTTGTCACAAGTAACAAACCCAAATAAAATTGATAACTGAGTATTTAAATCTCGGGTCATCTTCTCAAGGAATTGCAGGGAGGTATAACTTATTATTAGCTATGGAAAAGGTAGAATTTTGGGTTTTAAAGGGTTTGAACAAGGAAAATAAATTGCAGGAATTAATAAATTAATAACTAATAAAAATCTTGGCAAGGTACGAAAATTTGGAAGTCCTATCCTAGTTATCCTTATCGATGGTGATGAGAATTGAGTTTTAATCCCACTTAGTTAACCTTTACTAAAGCAAGGGAAAGTCAAGTGGACTAATTAGTTAGATCCTCAAGTCCTAGCCAACTCCTAAGGAAAGACTAGAGTTAGTGGAATTCAATTCAATTAGCAAAAATAACAATTATCAATCACGATGAGTTTGTTAACTCAAGAGTTACCAATTAATCAACCCAAGCCAAAAGGAAAAAATCTAAATTATTTATATAAATAAAGGAAAGCAATCATAATTCTGAAATACCTCAAATTATATTAAGTAGAAAATCCTAACATGAAGGATTCATAAGCCAATTTGGCAACATAAGTAATCAACAAACGAAAGCATTAAAGTATCTGAAAGCAGAAGAGAAATAAAAAGTAAAAGGAATATTGAACCTGAGAGGAAATTGAAATCCTAAATCCTTTAAGAGGAATCCTAATCCTAAAACCTAAGAGAGAAGAGAGAACCTCTCTCTCTAAAAACTACATCTAAATTATGAAAAGTGAATAATGGAAGATTCCCTTTTGAATGGATGCATTCCCCCACTTTATAACCTCTAATCTGTGTTTTCTGGACTTGGATCTGGGCCAAAAAGGGTTCAAAAATTGCTGGGGGCATTTTCTGCAGTTTCTGCATGTGGCGACTGTCACGCGATCACGTCATCTGGGAGTTTTTCTTGTCACGCGTTCGCTTTGGTCACGCATATGCGTCATTTGCGTTCTGCTCAAGGCACGCGTCCGCGTTAGTCACGCGTTCGCGTCGCTGCCTTTTTGCACTAGGCATGCGGCCACGTCGTCCATGCGTTCGCGTCGCTACCCTTTTCTTCAAAACTCCATTTTTGTGCTTTTCTTCCACTTTTGTATGTTTCCTTTCTGTCCTCTAAGCCATTCCTTCCTTGGGGAATCTGAGAATACTTAACACACAAATCACGGCATCGAATGGTAATAAAGGGTGATTAAAATTAATATTTTTAAAGCATAGGAAACATTTTTTTCACATATATCATATAATAAGGAAGGTAAAGTAAAACCATGCAATTTACATGAATAAGTGGGTGAAGGATTGAATAAATCACTTAAATTGAGCATAAAATACATCATAAAATATGGGTTTATCAACATCCCCACACTTAAACAATAGCATGTCCTCATGCTAAATCCAAGAGAAAGGGTAAAGTTAGAATGGTAGAATCTCATGCAATGCATTCTAATCCAAATGCAAACTACCTAAACGAGTCATGCAATTCTAGTTATTATTCACTTATATATAAAGCTTACATGTAGTTAAATTAATTCATATCCTCACGGAATCATATATGCATAGCCAAACCTTAGATAATGTTAAAACACTTTTACAATTGAGATGGGTAAAAGTAATTCACAAACTTGCAAGACAATTAACAATTAAGTAGAGATATATGGTGATGAGCTATTGAACCCCTCACTGGATTTTTGTGTTTACTCTCTAGTCACTCAGTGTTTATTGGGTTAATTACTCTATTCTTTTTCTATCCTTACTTTCTAAAACTTTGTTCTTCATCTAACCAATCAACAAATATTGAATATAGTCATACAAAAATCATGAGGTCTTTTTCAAGGTTGTAATGGGGCCAAGGTAAAGGTAAGGGTGTATGTATAAGGCTAAGTGAGCTAACAAAGTGAATCCTTGGTTAGTCTAAGATTTTACCTAACATACATACCTTATATAATTTAAAGTTCCTTTTCCTATTTACCCAAATTTTCCCACTTTGTATTACAAGCTCATGCATTGAATTTAATTTTGAAATTTTTGACCCTGTGTATTGACTCTTTTTATTTTGTATTTGGGGAATTTTTGTATCCCCTTATTTAAATACTGAAAATATTATTTATTTATTTATTTATTTATTTATTTATTTATTTATTTATTTATTTATTTATTTTACACATGGTAATTTAATTATTTTGACTTCACATGAGCATGCTTTCCAAATTTCTGAAATAACTTATTCATTTAAAATCCTACTTTGTTTCTATCATCCCATGTTCCCATAAAATTTCCCACACTTAAATTGTACATACTATTTATCTTAAGCTAACCTAGGATTCAACTTGGGATTTTTATTTTATTTTTCTGCTTAAGGCTAGTAATGTGGTTATAGAACAAGAGGGGATTAAAAAGCTCAAGGGGGCTAACAAGGGTGACGTAAAAGGTAGGCTAAATTGGGATAAGTGAGAAAAAATTCAAATGATGGCCTCAATCATCTCTTGGTATGTATCTATATTCCCTACTGGACATATAGATTAAAATAAAGTAAAGAACACCAGAATGAAAAAGAAAGGCAAAACACACAGGAATAAAATTTATGGTTTGAATGTAACCATACAATTAAGCTCAAAACTCACAGGTTGTGTGTTCTCTAGCTCAAAAATCATATATCAGTTATACATGTCATGCAAGTAAAAATCAAGAGTTCCCATTATTCTCAATGTAAATCTTAGGGTGGCCCTTAAAATTTTAGTGTTCCTCCTTGAAGAAATGTTGTTAACTAACTAACATGTAATGCTATATATACAAGGTGTGTGGATTGTTTTAATTTACTAAAGTTTCTAGTTTACTCCTTTTTATTTTCAATTAAAGCAAACTATTATATGCTAAAAGGGTAAACTATACTAATTAGTCCACATATTCTATAACTAATAAATTTAGAATTGCAAACTAAACTAAATGTCTAAGATATAAACTAAAGCGCAAAATGCAGAAATAAAGTAAAAATACAGCAAAAGAATAATGTGCAAGTACTGAAAAATAAAAATAAAAATAAAAATACAAAAAAATAAACAAAATAAGATAGAAGAGTCTGTAGTGGTACGTCAGGGATGGCGACCTCCCCACACTTCAAATATAGCATCGTTCTCGATGCTCACTCAAGCTGGGTGTGAAGAAGTGTCATCACCGGAAGGATGGGCTGCTGGTGTCTCTGTGGTGGTCTGAAGGTCTGCAGGATGGATAAGTATAGGAAGATCTGTCTGCTGCAGTGGAGGCGCTGACTGTAGAGGGATCCCTGGGTCTGCGGCCTGGATCTGGTGTGGCTCCTCATGCTGTGGCGCAGCCTGCTCTGGTCCTGCCTGCTCAGCCTGGGCATGTGTCTCCGCCTCATGGTCGCTCGCCTCCGCCTCAGATGTATCAGAAGGGGTGTCAGGCTCGGAGAGGATGTCGCTGCCGGATCAGATCATCAACTTAAGGTGCTCATAGCGCCGCTTGTTGCGACGCTCCATATGATCTAGGCGGGCAAAGAGTCAATGCACCAGATGATAAATGGGCTCAGGAGCAGGTGGATATGCAGTGGATGAGGCTGGTGCAGTAGTGGAGGCAGATGGGGCAGCTGAAGATATGGCTGCCTCAGCAGAAGCGGTGAGGAATGGCGGTCTGTAGCCTAAAGCCTGAAACTTCCTGCTGTGCGGGATGATCTTCTTGCAATCTGTAGCAGTTGGCTTCACATCAGCCAGCTCCCAAGGCACGTCAGCACGGCGGCCTAGCTGGGTGATCAGATAAGGGAAAGGAAGGGTGACTCTGACATGGACCCTGGCCATGTAATGCCGGATGAAACGTGGAAGATACAGGTCCTTACCCTCCATCACACACTAGATGAGGGTGATCATAGCTGCGGGCAGCTCTGTCTCATGAGTGCCAGGCATAACATAGTTGCTCAGAATCTGGTGCCAGAGCCGAGCCACATCATTCAGGTAAATCAGCTTGATTCCCTTAGGCATTGTTGTATTCTTTCCCATGACCCATGGGACAGTAGGATCAAGGGCTATTCTCTGCTTGACAGCATCCCAGTCAAATCGCATAAATCTCATATCCTCTTCAACCTTTTGGTAACCGTCAGGCTGATCTGACTTAGGCTGAAGGTGGAGGATGTCCTCAATAGCTTCCTCAGTGACCAAAATCTGTTTTCCTCTGAGGTGTACTGCATCCAGGGAAGTCTTAAAATAGTTGCAGTAAAACTCTCTGACCCAGGAAGCATTGACCTCTGTCAAGTTTCTTTCCAAGAAGAACCAACCTCTCTATTTTATCTGTTCGGAGGTGTACTGTTGTAGTTCTTTTGGAATTTTTAGAGTTCTTTCCAGGTACAGGTTCCTGGAAGTGGCAAACACTGGATACTTTAGCTCACAGTATCTGTTTGCAAATTTAACTAGATCTGTGGCAGTGAGGAGCTGGTCAGCCTTCTCCTGCGGGGTAAAGTGCTTTTCCCGCTAGGAGTCATCATGCAAAATGTCCAGGATGGTCATAGAGGATTCGCCTCTTGTCCTCTTGCCAGTGGTTGCTTTGCCCTTTCCTTTGTGCTGAGGGTCAGACATCCTGAAGAGTAGTAATTCTAGGATATAATTGAAGAACAAAAGCAGGAAAACAAGTAGGCAAATAGAATAATAGCAATATAAGCACATAGTGGCAAAAGAGCAAGAGAAGCATGAAATGAGTTAAATAGATGTGCATTATGGACTGTATTTGAGTTAAAAATCTGAGATGAAAAATCACAATCAAAAATATATTATAAGTAGAATACAGGTCAATTAGGAAAAACAATAATCATGCCTTGAGTTAGAAAGTTAAAGTAGTTAGTTAAAAAGCTAAAAGAGAAGTTAGAAAGTTAAAGTGGGTAATAGGTAAAAAGGAAGTTAGAAAGTGAAAGCAGTGAGTTAAAAAGGAAGTTAAAGTAGGGGGCATGATAATGGTTTCCTAGTTAACAATAAATTTCACAAGTTTAAAGAATAATCAACTCATAGTCAAGCAAGGATATCAGGTTATTGATGATAATTCATATAGATACCGGAGTAGCTAAAATTAAAATGAAATCATCAATAATGCAAGTTATTAACCAGGGAATCGAAAGGAATAAGAATACAAGCCCGTGCATTCATGAATTGGTTTATTTATAGCTAAGTAATGCAAAATGCAAAATTGCCAAAACCAATATATGAATGAAAATGAAATAATTTGCAGAAAATTGGGCAGCATTCCGGCTAAAATTGGATGTTCCCGGGTGATAAACAGCAGGAAAAATCAGTTCATATAAATTTAAATAAAGCTGCAAATAGACACAAATAACATGAACATGAAAGAGCAGTGTAACAGCAGCAAGAAACATGGAAGAACAATATATGAACAATATGATCATCACAGCAAAATCAGAATTGCAAAATAGATACAACAAGTAGCAAGAACGGTGCAATTATCAGGCCTAAATCCACTAACCACATCCTAGCTACCTAATCACCTAGAATCCACTACAAACATGCATCTCTAACTATCCTAAATTGAAAAGAATTTGAAAAATATGCAACTAACTATGGAAGATAGAGAAATCGGTGTTCGGCAGAACCTGGTATGTGTATGAACAGAGGTAAGGGCAGAGAGATGGTGATGGTGACGCGGCGGCGCTGGGAGGGAGCACGGCCGCGCGATGGTGGAGCAGGGGCAGGGTGGAGGTTGGGTTTGGGTTGTGAGGGCTGTGGTGGTGGGAGACGATGGTCTGAGGTTGGGAGAGTGGTGGATAAAGGAAAGAAAGAAGAGAAGGAGAGAGGGCGGGTTTCGGTAGTGGGGTGCGGTGGTCAGTGGTGGTGGGCAGCTGGTGCGGTGGTGGTTGCAGAGGAGGGAGGGAGTTGCAGAGAAGAGAAGAAGAAAAGGGGTATGGGGGGCGCGACGGGTAGGGTTTCGCGTGGGTAAGGGGGTTAGTACTTTTGAATCCACGCGGTCGCGTGATTGACTCAATCGCGTGGGTTGGGTAAAAGATGGGTGACGCGGACGTGTGAGGCACGCGACCGCGTCGCTGAAAATTGTGCTAGACGCACACTTCTAGAGTCGCTCCAGCGCAACTCTCTGTCTCCATTTAGGGGGCCATAATATCCACGCGACGCGGACGCGTTGCTCACGCTTTCGCGTGGGATGAGTGTTTTGCAAGTGATGCGTTCGCGTCAGAGACGCGAACGTGTGGGCCGTTTTGTGCTAAACGCACACCAGCCGCACGATTCCAGCCCAACTTTCTGGGCGTTGGTTCTTTACGCCGATTTCCTTCTCACGCCCACACGTGGTCTGCGCGCTCGCGTGGGGTGATGATTTTTTTTATGCAATTATGCAGTATGCAATATGCAGTGCTAATGTAGATGCTATGAATACTTCCAGATTCAATGAAAATAAAATAAAATAAAAACAAACAACACGAAATAAAATTGAAAAAGAAAGGATCATACCATGGTGGGTTGTCTCCCACCAAGCACTTTTAGTTAAAGTCCTTAAGTTGGACATTTGATGAGCTTCCTGTTATGGTGGATTGTGCTTAAATTCATCCAGAAATCTCCACCAATGTTTGGAATGCCAACAGCCTCCGGGGTCCCAAACTAGGTGATGAGCGGATAATTTATACGCTTTTTGGCATTGTTTTTAGTATGTTTTTAGTAGGATCTAGTCACTTTTAGGGATGTTTTCATTAGTTTTTATGTTAAATTCACATTTCTGGATTTTACTATGAGTTTGTGTGTTTTTCTGTGATTTCAGGTATTTTCTGGCTGAAATTGAGGGACTTGAGCAGAAATCAGATTCAGAGGTTGAAAAAGGACTGCTAATGCTGTTGGATTCTGACCTCCCTGCACTCAAAGAGTTTTTGGCGCCGTTGCCGGGGATTGTTTGAGTTTGGACAACTGACGGTTCATCTTGTGCTCAGATTAGGTAATTTTCTTTTTTTGTTTTCTTTTCTTTTTCAAAAATAATTTCAAAAATCTCTCATCTGTTTTCGAAAAATTTAAAAATGTTTTCAAAAAAAAAAAATTTTATTCAAAATTTTTAAGAATGAATTCTAGTGTTTCATGAAGCATGTTGAAGCCTGGCTGGCTGTAAAGCCATGTCTAAATTCATTTGGACTGAGGCTTGCAATTTGTTATCAAGAGCAATTTAGTTGTTGCTCATCCACCTGCTGCTGATCCATGATCACCTGCTGAAGCTTGGCTGGCCATTGGTCATGTCTAGTGTTTTGGACTGGAGCTTTCTTTGAAAGCTTGGCTGGCTAGTGAGCCATGTCTAATTCCTGGACTGAAGCTTCAGACTAAGAATGCAAGATTCCTGGAATTCATATTAAAAATTTTGGAATCCTTATTTTCCTTTTTCAAATTAATTTTCGAAAAAAAAAATACAAAAAAATTAGAAAATCATAAAAATCAAAAATATTTTTCTGTTTCTTGTTTGAGTCTTGAGTCACATTATAAGTTTGGATAAGCTGGTCATGGCTTTCTTAGCCAAGTACTTTCCTCCTTAAAAGCTGAGCAACTTTATTGCTGATGTTCAAACCTTCAGACAGAAAGAAGGTGAATCCCTCTATAAAGCTTGGGAAAGATACAAACAGTTGACCAAAAAGTGTCCTTCTGACATGCTTTCAGAATGGACCATCCTGGATATATTCTATGATGGTCTGTCTGAGCTATCAAAGATGTCACTGGACACTTCTGCAGGTGGATCCATTCACCTAAAGAAAACGCCTACAGAAGCTCAAGAACTCATTGACATGGTTGCTAATAACCAGTTCATGTACACTTCTGAAAGGAATCCTGTGAGTAATGGGACGCCTATGAAGAAGGGAGTTCTTGAAGTTGATACTCTGAATGCCATATTGGCTCAGAATAAAATATTGACTCAGCAAGTCAATATGATCTCTCAGAGTCTGCATGGAATGCAAGCTGCATCCAACAGTACTCAAGAGGCTTCTCCTGAAGAAGAAGATTATGATCCTGAGCACCCTGCAATAGCAGAGGTAAATTACTTAGGTGAACCTTATGGAAACACCTATAACTCAACATGGAG
>NC_029785.2:106555789-106556042 GCF_000816755.2 Arachis ipaensis | reverse complement strand
GAAAAAGCAAGCAGAAAAAGCCAATAACCCTTAAAACCAAAAGGCAAGGGCAAATAAAAAGGATCCCAAGGCTTTGAGCATCAGTGGATAGGAGGACCTAAAGGAATAAAATCCTGGTCTAAGCGGCTAAACCAAGTTGTCCCTAACCATGTGCTTGTGACGTGTAGGTGTTAAGTGAAAACTTGAGACTGAGCGGTTAAAGTCAAGGTCCAAAGCAAAAAAAAAAAGAGTGTGCTTAAGAACCCTGGACACC
>NC_029785.2:106547839-106555748 GCF_000816755.2 Arachis ipaensis | reverse complement strand
AAACTAGGCATGTAAAGCTTTTGAGCAGCTTCAAACAGATTTTCAGACTCCCGGGGTGACGAATGTCAGAATAGATTCCAGGATTCCAAACCTTGCTTTTAAATCCGCCTTTGTCTTGATCTATATTCTGCCATCCGGGCGGTTTAGAAATTGTATTCACACCAAGATGACCAAACGCCTTCCAAGACCCATTCAATTGAATTTGATACCAATCCTTGCACTTCGAATTGAAGCGTGGAACCTTATTGAATCTTGCACACCAGCTCTGAGTACGAGCCATATCCCTCTTACTCTTAAAGCCGCAGAGAGCTCTAAGCTGGCCATCTGTTTCAAGCAAACCATATTCAAGTGGAAAAGTAAAGATAAAGGTTAAGGATTGTACCCACTTGAAGCTTGTATTAGGTGGTAATGGCCTTGGGATAGGTGTTTCCAGTGGTTCTGTAAGCTCTACTCCCTTGAATTCTTCTGTGAATTCCTCCACTTCCTTGCAAAATTCTTCAACTACAACTGCGTCCTAATCAAAGTCTTCTATGTCGTCCTCGTCACTCAAGTCATAAGTTGGAGGTTGAGAGAAATCTACCTCGACATCATCTTCGTATTCACTTGGATAAGGTTCTTCAGGCTCAAGGAGTTCAGTTGCAGATGCAAGTTCATGATTAGGAGAGCTTGATTCATGATCATCACTGCCTAAGGAATCAATTCTTGGTCTGTTCCGTCCAATTTCTCACAAGGTATATGCCTTGGAGGTTTTGCACTATCCTCCTTGGCATCAAATTCGAACTTCTCGACGGAATCCTTTACAGTTCTCGATTCCCATGGAGGTTCAGCATCTCCTAAATCTTCAACCACTTCTTCCTCTACAACTATTATGGCTTCCTCCAGTTGTTCCAATACAAAGCCATGCTCCTCATTGTCCACCGAAGTTTCTAGTGTCTCCTTCATGCTACGCTCTTCTTTTGATTCTCCACATGTAGCCCTGGGAGTACTCTGAGTGCTCAGATGTTGGGAAGCTAATTTATTTACCACCTCGGTTAAGGAAGTAGTGAGTTCCAGTACATCCCTTTACATCTTCGCTTGCCCTTGAAGAAGAACACAAAGTTTGTCATCCATTGGAGATTGGGGTGGATATGAGGGTTCATTGGTTGGGAGAGAGGGTTCATAATAAGAATGTGGTGGTTCTTGGGAGTAATTGGATTGGAATTGTGGTGGATAAGGGTCATACGGTGATGAATGGTGAAAAGGAACTTGTGAGTGTGGTGGTTCAAAGCTATGTTGAGAGGATGATCTATAAGCACAGGGTGGGGCTTGTTGGTAAATACAAGGGGGTCCACCATATCTATCAGCTTGGTATGCATTGTAGAATGGTCCTTGCCCATGATATCTTGGAGGGTGTTGTTGCCTAAAGGGTTGATCAGATCCTCTTGGCTCCATCCATCTTTGATTGCTTAGACCTTGATGCATATTCCTGTTATAGCTTTCACTCCTTTCAACAAATTTAGAACCAAACTCAAAGCGAGAGGGGTGAGAATTCATAGTAGCTAATGGAAAAAGAGAAAAAATAAAAAAAACGAAAACAAATAAATAAGTTAAAGAAAAATATTTACAATAACCAATAATAAGGCACACGTTTGCAATTCCCCGGCAACGGCGCCATTTTGAAAGAGCGAACTCTCGTGCGATCTAGAATTTTCGCAAATAAATTCGCGTTGTAAGTATAGCTTCTAGACCGACAAGAATTCCTTTCTTACAAACGTTTTGGTTGTCACAAGTAACAAACCCAAATAAAATTGATAACCGAGTATTTAAACCTCGGGTCGTCTTCTCAAGGAATTGCAGGGAGGTATGACTTATTATTAGCTATGGAAAAGGTAGAATTTCGGGTTTTAAAGGGTTTGAACAAGGAAAATAAATTACAGGAATTAATAAATTAATAACTAATAAAACTCTTGGCAAGGTACGAAAATTTGGGAGTCCTATCCTAGTTATCCTTATCGATGGTGATGAGAATTGAGTTTTAATCCCACTTAGTTAACCTTTACTAAAGCAAGGGAAAGTCAAGTGGACTAATTAGTTAGATCCTCAAGTCCTAGCCAACTCCTAAGGAAAGACTAGAGTTAGTGGAATTCAATTCAATTAGCAAAAACAACAATTATCAATCACGATGAGTTTGTTAACTCAAGAGTTACCAACTAATCAACCCAAGCCAAAAGGGAAAAATCTAAATTATTGATATAAATAAAGGAAAGAAATCATAATTCTGAAATACCTCAAATTATATTAAGTAGAAAATCCTAACATGAAGGATTCATAAGCCAATTTGGCAACATAAGTAATCAACAAACGAAAGCATTAAAGTATCTGAAAGCAGAAGAGAAATAAAAAGTAAAAAGAATATTGAACCTGAGAGGAAATTGAAATCCTAAATCCTTTAAGAGGAATCCTAATCCTAAAACCTAAGAGAGATGAGAGAACCTCTCTCTCTAAAAACTACATCTAAATTATGAAAAGTGAATAATGGAAGATTCCCTTTTGAATGGATGCATTCCCCCACTTTATAACCTCTAATCTGTGTTTTCTGGACTTGGATCTGGGCCAAAAAGGGTTCAGAAATTGCTGGGGGTATTTTCTGTAGTTTATGCATGTGGCGTCTGTCACGCGTCCGCGTGGGTCACGCGGTCGCGTCATCTGGGAGTTTTTCTTGTCACGCGTTCGCTTCGGTCATGCGTACGCGTCATTTGCGTTCTGCTCAAGGCACGCGTCCACGTCAGTCACGCGTTCGCGTCGCTACCTTTTCGCACTAGGCACGCTGCCGCGTCGTCCATGCGTTCGCGTCACTACCCTTTTCTTCAAAACTCCATTTTTGTGCTTTCCTTCCACTTTTGTATGTTTCCTTTCTGTCCTCTAAGCCATTCCTGCCTTGGAAAATCTGAGAATACTTAACACACAAATCACGGCATTGAATGGTAATAAAGAGTGATTAAAATTAATATTTTTAAAGCATAGGAAACATGTTTTTCACATATATCATATAATAAGGAAGGGAAAGTAAAACCATGCAATTTACATGAATAAGTGGGTGAAGGATTGAATAAATCACTTAAATTGAGCACAAAATACATCATAAAATATGGGTTTATCAACCTCCCCACACTTAAACAATAGCATATCCTCATGCTAAATCCAAGAGAAAGGGTAAAGTTAGAATGGTGGAATCTCATGCAATGCATTCTATTCCAAATGCAAACTACCTAAACGAGTCATGCAATTCTAGTTATTATTCACTTGTATATAAAGCTTACATGTAGTTAAATTAATTCATATCCTCACGGAATCATATATGCTTAGCCAAACCCTAGATAATGTTAAAGCACTTTTACAATTGAGATGGGTAAAAGTAATTCACAAACTTGCAAGACAATTAACAATTAAGCAGGATATATGGTGATGAGCTATTGAACCCCTCACTTAATTGTTGTGTTTACTCTCTAGTCACTCAGTGTTTATTGGGTTAATTACTCTATTCTTTTTCTATCCTTACTTTCTAAAACTTTGTTCTTCATCTAACCAATCAACAAATATTGAATATAGTCATACAAAAATCATGAGGTCTTCTTCAAGGTTGTAATGGGGCCAAGGTAAAGGTAAGGGTGTATGTATAAGGCTAAGTGAGCTAACAAAGTGAATCCTTGGTTAGTCTAAGATTTCACCTAACATACATACCTTATATAATTTAAAGTTCCTTTTCCTATTTACCCAAATTTTCCCACTTTGTATTACAAGCTCATGCATTAAATTTAATTTTGAAATTTTTGACCCATGTGTATTGACTCTTTTTATTTTGTATTTGGGAAATTTTTGTATCCCTTATTTAAATACTGAAAATATTTATTTATTTATTTATTTATTTTTTTTACACATGGTAATTTAATTATTTTGAGTTCACATGAGCATGCTTCCCAAATTTCTGAAATAACTTATTCATTTAAAATCCTACTTTGTTTCTATCATCCCATGTTCCCATAAAATTCCCCACACTTAAATTGTACATAATATTTATCTTAAGCTAACTAAGGATTCAACTTGGGATTTTTATTTTGTTTTTCTGCTTAAGGCTAGTAATGTGGTTATAGAACAAGAGGGGATTAAAAAGCTCAAGGGGGCTAATAAGGGTGATGTAAAAGGTATGCTAAATTGGGATAAGTGAGGAAAAATTCAAATGATGGCCTCAATCATCTCTTGGTATGTATCTATATTCTATACTGGACATATAGATTAAAACAAAGTAAAGAACACCAGAATGAAAAAGAAGGGCAAAACACATAGGAATGAAATTTATGGTTTGAATGTAACCATACAATTAAGCTCAAAACTCACAGGCTGTGTGTTCTCTAGCTCAAAAATCATATATCAGTTATACATGTCATGCAAGTAGAAATCAAGAGTTCCCATTATTCTCAATGTAAATCTTAGGGTGGCCCTTAAAATTTTAGTGTTCCTCCTTGAAAAAATGTTGTTAACTAACTAACATGTTATGCTATATATACAAGGTGTGTGGATTGTTTTAATTTACTAAAGTTTCTAGTTTACTCCTTTTATTTTCAATTAAACCAAACTATTATATGCTAAAAGGGTAAACTATACTAATTAATCCACATATTCTATAACTAATAAGTTTAGAATTGCAAACTAAACTAAATGTCTAAGATATAAACTAAAGTACAAAATGCAGAAATAAAGTAAAAATACAGCAAAAGAACAATGTGCAAGTACTGAAAAATAAAAATACAGAAAAATAAAAAAAATAAGATAGAAGAGTCTGTAGTGGTTCACCAAAAAGATACGCCAGGGATGGCGACCTCCCCACACTTAAAATATAGCATCGTCCTCAATGCTCACCCAAGCTGGGTGTGAAGAAGTGTCATCACCGGAAGGATGGGCTGCTGGTGTCTCTGTGGTGGTCTGAAGGTCTGCAAGCTGGATAAGTGTAGGAGGATCTGTCTGCTGCAGTGGAGGCGCTGACTGTAGAGGGATCTCTGCGTCTGCAGCCTGGATCTGGTGTGGCTCCTCATGCTGTGGCGCAGCCTGCTCTGGTCCTGCCTGCTCAGCCTGGGCATGTGTCTCTGCCTCATGGTCGCTCGCCTCCGCCTCAGATGTATCAGAAGGGGTGTCAGGCTCGGAGGGGATGTCGCTGCCGGATCGGATCATCAACTTAAGGTGCTCATAGCGCCGCTTGCTGCGATGCTCCATATGATCCAGGCGGGCAAAGAGTCGATGCACCAGATGATAAATGGGATCAGGAGCAGGTGGATGTGCAGTGGATGAGGCTGGTGCAGCAGTAGAGGCAGATGGGGCAGTTGAAGATGTGGCTGCCTCAGCAGAAGCGGTGAGGAATGGTGGTCTATAGCCTAAAGCCTGAAACTTCCTGCTGTGCGGGATGATCATCGTGCAATCTGCAGCAGTTGGCTTCGCATCGGCCAGCTCCCAAGGAACGTCAGCACGGCGGCCTAGCTGGGTGATCAGATAAGGAAAAGGAAGGGTGCCTCTGACATGGACCCTGGCCATGTAATGCCGGATGAAACGTGGAAGATACAGGTCCTTCCCCTCCATCACACACCAGATGAGGGTGATCATAGCACCGGGCAGCTCTGTCTCATGAGTGCCAGGCATTACATAGTTGCTCAGAATCTAGTGCCACAGCCGAGCCTCATTATTCAGGTAAATCAGCTTGATTTCCTTAGGCATTGCTGTATTCTTTCCCATGACCCATGGGACAGTAGGATCAAGGGCTATTCCCTGCTTGACAGCATCCCAGTCAAATCGCATAAATCTCATATCCTCTTCAGCCTTTTGGTAACCGTCAGGCTGATCTGACTTAGGCTAAAGGTGGAGGATGTCCTCAATAGCTTCCTCAGTGACCAAAATATGTTTCCCTCTGAGGTGCACTGCATCCAGGGAAGTCTTGAAATAGTTACAGTAAAACTCACTGACCCAGGAAGCATTGACCTCTGTCAAGTTTCTTTCCAAGAAGAACCAGCCTCTCTATTTTATCTGTTCGGAGGTGTATTGCTGTAGTTCTTCTGGAATTTTTAGAGTTCTTTCCAGGTACAGGTTCCTGGAAGTGGCAAACACTGGATACTTTAGCTCACAGTATCTGTTTGCAAATTTAACTAGATCTGTGGCAGTGAGGAGCTGGTCAGCCTTCTCATGCGGGGTAAAGTGCTTTTCTCGTCAGGAGTCATCATCCAAAATATCCAAGATGGTCATAGAGGATTCACCTCTTTTCCTCTTGCCAGTGGTTGCTTTGCCCTTTCCTTTGCACTGAGGGTCAGACATCCTGAAAAGTAGTAATTCTAGGATATAATTGAAGAACAAAAGCAGGAAAACAAGTAGAAAAATAGAATAATAGCAATATAAGCACATAGTGGCAAAAGAGCAAGAGAAGCATGAAATGAGTTAAATAGATGTGCATTATGGACTGTATTTGAGTTAAAAATCTGAGATGAAAAATCACAATCCAAAATATATTATAAGTAGAATACAGGTTAATTAGGAAAAACAATAATCATGCCTTGAGTTAGAAAGTTAAAGTAGTTAGTTAAAAAGCAAAAAGAGAAGTTAGAAAGTTAAAAGTGGGTAATAGGTGAAAAGGAAGTTAGAAAGTGAAAGCAGTGAGTTAAAAAGGAAGTTAAAGTAGGGGGCATTATAATGGTTTCCTAGTTAACAATAAATTTCACAAGTTTAAAGAATAATCAACTCATAGTCAAGAAAGGATATCAGGTTATTGATAATAATTCATATAGATACCGGAGTAGCTAAAATTAAAATGAAATCATCAAAAATGCAAGTTATTAACCAGGGAATCGAAAGGAATAAGAATGCGAGCCCGTGCATTAATGAATTGGTTTGGTTATAGCTAAGTAATGCAAAATGCAAAATTGCCAAAACCAATATATGAATGAAAATGAAACAATGTGCAGAAAATTGGGCAGCATTCCGGCTAAAATTGGATGTTTCCGGGTGATAAACAGCAGGAAAAATCAGTTCATATAAATTTAAATAAAGCTGCAAATAGACACAAATAACATGAACATGAAAGAGCAGTATAACAGCAGCAAGAAACATGGAAGAACAATATATGAACAATATGATCATCACATCAAAATCAAAATTGCGAAATAGATACAACAAGTATCAAGAATGGCACAATTATCAGGCCTAAATCCACTACGGAAGATAGAGAAATTGGTGTTCGGCAGAACCTGGTATGTGTATGAACAGAGGTAAGGGAAGAGAGATGGTGGTGGTGACGCGGCGGCGCTGGGAGGGAGCAAGGCGGCGCGGTGGTGGAGCAGGGGCGGGGTGGAGGTTGGGGTTTGGGTCGTGAGGGCTGTGGTGGTGGGAGACGGCGGTCTGAGGTTGGCTGCGGTGGGGGGCAGTGGCGGAGGAGGGCGGCGGTGGGTGAGAGGCGTGGAAGAGACTGGTGGAGGAAAAAGAGAAAGAAGAGAAGGGGGTGTCGCGGGGTGGTCTGGGTGGTTGGGGGTGGTGCGGCGGTGGGGTCTGGGTGGTTGACGGGGGACGGCGGTGGTCGGAGATGGTGGTTGGGTGGTTGTTGTGATCGGAGAAGAAGAGAGGGAGGAGAGGGTTTCAGGGGGGCTGCGCGAATGTAGGGTTCGCGTGGCTGGGGGGATTATAAATTTGAATCCACGAGGCCACGTGGGGCACGCGGTCGCGTGGTTGGGGTGAAAATGGGGGTGACGCGATCGCGTGGGGCGCGCGATCGCATGGAGGGGGTAAAAAAAGGGGATGACGCGATTGCGTGGGGCATGCGATCGCGTCGCTGGAAATTGTGCTAAACGCACGAATCCAGCGTCGTTCCAGCGCAACTCTCTGTCTCCTTTTGGGATTTGTG
>NC_029785.2:106523280-106547760 GCF_000816755.2 Arachis ipaensis | reverse complement strand
ATGGGTGGAAGAGAGTGGTGGATAAAGGAAAGAAAGAAGAGAAGGAGAGAGGGTGGGTTTCGGTGGTGGGGTGCGGTGGTCGGCGGTGGTGGGCAGCTGGTGCGGTGGTGGTTGCAGAGGAGGGAGGAAGTTGCAGAGAAGAGAAGAAGAAAGAGGGGGGTATGGGGGGCATGACGGGTAGGGTTTCGCGTGGGTAAGGGGGTTAGTACTTTTGAATCAACGCGAACGCGTGGAGCACGCGATCGCGTGACTAGGGTGAAATGGGTTCGACTCGGTCGCGTGATTGACGCAATCGCGTGGGTTGAGTAAAAGATGGATGACGCGGACGCGTGAGGCACGCGACCGCGTCGCTGAAAATTGTGCTAGACGCACACTTCCAGCGTCGTTCCAGCACAACTCTCTGTCTCCATTTAGGGGGCCATAATATCCACGCGTCGCTCACGCTTTCGCGTGGGATGAGTATTTTTCAAGTGACGTGTTCGCATCAAGGACGCGAATGCGTGGGCCGTTTTGTGCTAAACGCACACCAGCCGCACGATTCCAGCCCAACTTTCTGGGCGTTGGATCTTTACGCCGATTTTCTTCTCATGCCCATGCGTGGTCTGCGCGCTCGCGTGGGGTGATGATTTTTTTTTATGCTATTATGCAGTATGCAATATGCAGTGCTAATGTAGATGCTATGAATACTTCCAGGTTCAATGAAAATAAAATAAAATAAAAACAAACAACACGAAATAAAATTGAAAAAGAAACGATCATACCATTGTGGGTTGTCTCCCACCTAGCACTTTTAGTTAAAGTCCTTAAGTTGGACATTTGATGAGCTTCCTGTTATGGTGGCTTGTGCTTAAATTCATCCAGAAATCTCCTAAGGTTAAGGTTAGGAGCTTTGCTGAGTTTCATGAATCAATAATATTACTGTTCTAGTTCAATATGTCTGATTCTATTTTCTTATGCATTCTCGTTCTTCATCTAATGAATTGAGGGTGACCCGTGACAATCACCCTTGTTCTACATGGGTTCCGTGCGAGTCCTGACCCGGATAGCATTGAACCAAAGCTAGAGATTGCATTGCGGATTCCAATAAAGTACCTGGGCAACTTTGGATACGTGACATGAAATCCCATTGACCATGGGTAAGTGAGGTTTATGTGGCGCTAAGCCTAGATTTTGAGAAGCAGCATTCTCTGATCCGGAAGATCTGCCATGTCTGTGGCACCTTGAGTAGGATCATGAAGGGAAGTGGATTGCTTAGAGCTTCATCTTCTGCTATAGTGAGAAACCTAGCAGTGGTTTGATGAGAGGACATGAGTCACTTGCAACATGGTGGATTGCTGCAGTGGAAGAGGTTAACTTGATGAGAGGACATGAGTTAATCACTTACGGTTGCCATTGAAGGAATCAGAAAGTTATTGAACTGGACAATAACAAAAGTTAATCCGGAAAGACAAAGCATCTCCAAAGCCTCAACCATTCTCATACCATTGATTTTTCACCTATCTAGTAACGTTTTATTTATTTATTATGTTTTATGCATTTTTCTTGATAAACTATAATTTCTTTCTGCCTAACTAAGATCTGTAAGGTAACCACTGCTTGCTCAAACCAACAATCTCCGTGGGATCGACCCTCACTCACCTGACGTATTACTTGGACGACCCGTTATACTTTCCGGTCTATCTGTGCAAAACGTGCGGAGTCAGTTTCGTGCACCAAGTTTTTGGCGCCGTTGCCGGGGATTGTTCGGATTTGACAAACAACCAGATTATCTTGTTGCTTAGATTAGATACTTTTTACTTTTGTTTTGAGTCTTTTGTTTTCTTTTCAAAAAATTTTCAAAACCTTTTCTTTTCATTATTGATCTTTATCTTTTGTTTGAGTCTTTTGTTCTTGTTCTTGTTAAAGTTTCGAACTTTCTTGTTTTCTTTTCAAAAAAATTTCAAAAATTGTGTCTTTTGTTTGAGTCTAGTGTCAGTTCTTAAGTTTGGTGTCCTTTGTGTGTTCTTTATTTTCTTTGAATTTTCGAAAATTGTTCTTAGTGTTCTTTCTTAGTATTCAAGTTGTTCTTGTTTCTTTTCTTAGTTTGATCTTAAAATTTTTAAGTTTGGTGTCTTTTGGTATTTTTCTCTTTAATTTCAAAAAAGTTAGTGTCTTTAATCTAAAAATTTCAAGTTTGGTGTCTTATCTTTCTTAAAATTTCAAAAATCTTATCTTATCTTATTTTAATTTCAAATTTCAAAATCTTTTTCAAATCTTTATCTTATCTTTTTATCTTTCTTTAAATTTCAAAAATTTTATCTTATCTTAGTTCAAATTCAAATTTTTAAAACTCAAATTCAATATTTAAAATTTAAAACTTCAAATTTCAATTTTCAAATTTAAATCTTTTTCAAAAATCAAATTCCAAATCTTATCTTTTTTAAAATCTTTTTAAAATCTTTTTCAAATCTTCACCATAGTCTTTTCAAACTTATTTTCAAATCTTTATCTTATCTTGTTTCAATTTCAAAACTCAAAATCAAATCTTTTTAAATTTTTATCTTATCTTTTCCAATTTTGAAATTTAAAATCAAATCTTTTTTTCAAATCTTCTATCTTATCTTAATTTCAAATCTTTCTTAATTAGTTACTTGTTTTCTCTTTCTATCTTTTTCAAAACTTCCTAACTAATTCCTTTCTCTTCTTTTTCAAAAACTATCTTCTAATTTTCAAATCTTTTTAGTTAATTAGCTTTTAATTCTTTTTTGCTTTCGAATTAAATTAATAAACAAAATAAAAACAAAAATATTTTAATTCTAGTTTCTCTTTTTACTTCTTAAATTTCGAATTCTTCTACCCCTTTATTCGAATACTTCATCTCATTCCTTTGTCTTCATTCTTCTTTCTTCTTTACATCTCATAGGGAGTCCTCTATCCTTTGACATAGAGCTCCCATTATTTTTTTTCTTGTTTTCTTTTTCTTGTTTATGAGCAAGAACAGAGATAAAAAACATCTCTTCGATCTTGATCCTGAACCTGAGAGGACCCTAAGAAGGCGTTTACAACAAGTTAAAGCACAACACTCTAGAAGAGATCTCACAGAACTTTTCGAACAAGAAACAGAAAATACAAGCATGGTAGCCGAACAGAACAATGGAGGAGATGCAAGGAAAGTTCTTGGTGACTTTACTGCACCTACTTCTGACTTTTATAGCAGAAGTATCTCCATACCTGCCATTAGAGCAAATAACTTTGAGCTAAAGCCTCAGTTAGTCTCTCTAATGCAACAGAATTGCAAATTTCATGGACTTCTACTGGAAGATCCACATCAATTCCTGTCTAAATTTTTGCAAATCTGTGATACTGTTAAGACCAATAGAGTGAATCCTAAGATTTACAAACTTATGCTTTTCCCTTTTGCTGTTAGAGACAGAGCAAGGATGTGGTTAGATTCTCAACCTAAGGAAAGCCTAGACTCTTGGAAAAAGCTGGTAAATGCTTTCTTGGTCAAATTCTTTCCATCTCAAAAAATGAGCAAGCTCAGGGTGAAAGTTCAAACCTTCAGACAAAAAGAGGGTGAATCCCTCAATGAAGCTTGGGAAAGATACAAGCAACTGATCAGGAGGTGTCCTCCTAACATGCTCTCAAAATGGTCTATCCTAGGAATCTTCTATAATGGACTATCTGAGATGTCCAAGATGTCCTTGGATCATTCTACTGGTGGATCACTCCACTTGAAGAAAATGCCTGAAGAAGCACAAGAACTCATTGAAATGGTTGCAAACAACCAATTCATGTATACTTCTAAGGGTAACCCTGTGAACAATGGGATAGCTCAGAAGAAAAGAGTCCTGGAAGTTGACACTCTGAATGCCATACTGATTTAGAATAATATATTGACCCAACAAGTCAATATGATCTCTCAGCATTTGACTGGAGTGCAAGCTGCAACTAGCAGCACTCAAGACACCTCCTATGATGGAGATGCCTATGATTCAGATCAACCCATGATGGAAGAGGTGAATTACATGGGAAAACCCTATGGAAACACCTACAACTCCTCATGGAAAAATTATCCTAACCTTTCATAGAAGGATCAACAAAAGCTTCAGCAAGGCTTCAACAATAATCAAGGTGGAAGAACCCAGAATAGGTTCAACAGCAGACCACCATTCCCATCTTCTCAGCAACAGATGGAAACTTCTAAGCAGAGCCTTTCTGACTTAGCAACCATAGTCTCTGAACTCTCTAAGACCTCTCACAGTTTCATAACAGAAACTAGGTCCTCCATCAGAAATCTGGAGGTATAAGGTGGTCAGTTGAGCAAGAGAATTCCTGAGACCCCTTCTAACACTCTTCCTAGTAACACTGAAGTGAAACCAAGAGAAGAGTACAAGGCCACCACTATAGAGGTGGAGGCCGAGCCTGAAGGGGATAAGCTGGCGTTAAACGCCAGTAAGAAAGTCCTTACTGGGCATTCAACGCCCAAGGAGGCACCATCACTGGTGTTGAACGCCAGTAAGGAAGACCTTACTAGGCGTTCAACGCCAAAAAAGCCACCATCACTGGCGTTGAACGCCAGTAAGGAGGTCCTTACTGGGCATTCAACGCCCAAGGCAGCACAAAAGCTGGTGTTGAATGCCAATGAAGGTATCCAAGTTGGGCATTCAACGCCCAAAGAGACACAAGTCCTGGCGTTGAACGCCACAATAGGGGTAGTTGGCGACCCTATGCCCATTGAGAACTTCCCTATTGAAGAATTGATAGAACCCAAGGTTCATGAGGAGCCCATTGAAGTTCTCTTGAATGTTTGGTTAAGAATCATAGAATCTGAAGAGTACTCTTCCTCTAATGAGGAAGAGAAAACTAGGGAGGAGCAAGTTGTTCGGTACGTAGGAATTCTAATAAAGCTGAATGCCAAGTTGTTTGGCACAGAGACCTTGGAGGAAAAACCTCCAGTGCTCACCAAGGAACTCAATGCCTTGGTTCAGGGAACAGGGACTTTGGAGGAAAAACCTCCAGTGCTAACCAAGGAACTCAATGCCTTGGCTCAGCAGAAGTTACCTCAGAAGAAGCCGGATCCTAGACACTTCTTAATTTCTTACACCATAGGTACCATAACCTTTAATAAGGCTCTGTGTGACCTAGGGTCAAGCATAAACCTCATGCCTCTCTCTGTAATAGAGAGGCTGGAAATCTTTGAGGTACAAGCTGCAAGAATCTCATTAGAGATGGCAGACAAGTCCATGAAAAAGGTTTATGGACTGGTAGAGGATGTCTTGGTGAAGGTTGAAGACCTTTACATCCCTACTGACTTTATAATCCTAGATACTAGGGAGGAAGAGGATGAATCCATCATCCTTAAAAGACCCTTCCTAGCTACAGCCAAGGCTGTGATTGATGTAGACAGAGGAAAACTAGTCCTGCATTTAGATGAGGACTATCTTGTGTTCAAGGTTCATAAACCTCATTCTACCTCAACTAAAGGAAGCACCATTCATAAACATGGAGTGCTTTAACCACTCCTCTCAGTACAGAGCCTAGCAGAACCCCCAGACACCAATTCTAAGTTTGGTGTGGGAAAACCATCATCAAGCTCTGAGAGGAATGGCAGTAAGAAAGTCCCTAAGGGCTGGAGGGATAAGAAAATCTCTAATGAAGGCCTCTCACCTGACATGAGAGTTGTCTTCACTGATAATTTAGCCATTCCACACACTGTGAATAGGATCCTGTCTCTAGAACATGTGAAACTTATCCATGAGAGCAGAGGCAAAAAGTTCACTGTAAGGGGCAAAATTCTGAGCCCCTATCCATCTCCGTAAGGAGCTAAACGTCAAGCTAGCGACGTTAAAGAAGCGCTTGTTGGGAGGCAACCCATCAATAATTAATGTTTTCTTATTTTTCTTTAAGTTTATTTAAGTTATTTCAATTTAATATTCATATTTGTTTAAGTTTGTGATCATGTGCAGTAATTAGAACAGAAACAAAAATAGTTAGAGCTGAAAACAGAACACCCTGGAGCAGAGACCTTGCTGGCATTGAACGCTAGCCAAGAGGCAGAGACTTGGTGTTGAACGCCAGGGAGGAGCACCCGAAGGGGCGTTTGATAGATGAAAATTGTCGTGGTATAGAATTTCCTCAAATGAATGAATTCTCGTTGCAAGTATAGTTCTACACCAACAAACAATCCTCCCAATAAAAAATATTGGTTGTGTCACAAGTACAAACCCCAATGAAAATTAACCGAAGTATTTAGACTCCGGGTCATCTCACAAGGAATTGCAATTAAGTGCTCAATTATTGGCTATGAAGGAACAAAGGGGGTTTGGTTTATAAAAGGGGCAAGAAATTAAATGACAAAGAAAGTGAATCAAAAAAGTATTTAAAAAAGACAAGTAAATAAGAGAAAGCAAGTAATAAAGAGAGAGACATTCATGGCAAAGACTGAGAATATAGGCTTTCTATCCTAGTCATACAATGATTAATTCACCCTATTTAGTCAACTCCAACAAATGGAAGAAGGTATCATATTATCTTCACATAGGGAGAATGTCAAATAAGACTAATCAATCATATCACAATGATAAACAAGAATTTATCTTATTACGTCATCCCCAATGATGGAGGAAGGTATCATGTTATCCTCATACTCGGAGAAAGTCTAATAAGACTAGCTAATCTCAATCCAAAAGACCTAATCACCTACTAATTGAATTAGCAAGAGATTATAGTCAATGGAAATCATACTAGCTAACAACTCTAGATCACCAACATAAGTTGGATTTTCATGACTCAAGATTGCCTAATTACTCTTTCCAAGCCAAGAATGCTCAAAATCTACCCTAACATCCAACCAAGCATTTTTTCAAACACTTGGAAGGCATAAAAGAAAAGCATAATAAATGACAAGAAATAGTAAAATCTACCAACTACAAATTGCAAGGAGACAATATCACAATTCAAATAAACAATAAAAGAACATCAAACATTAAATTGCATTAAAAGGGATCCAAATCCAACAAGAGCATCCATGAACATAAAAGAGAGCAAAGACGGAAATTAACACTACAAACCATGAGAATAAAAGAGTAGAAGCAAGAATTCATAAAGGAAATAAGATGAAAACATGAGATTGAACCTAGATCTAGAAGATATTAACCTAATCTAACCTAATTCTAGAGAGAAGAGGGAGCTTCTCTTTCTAGAAACTAAGCTACATGATGCTATACTACCAAACAATTATTCCCCCCTTTGCCCAAGCTTGAATTCTGCATGAAATAGCATTAGAAATGAGTTGGTTTGGGCCCAAAGTGCTTCAGAAATTGCCCCCAACGATTTCATCTTTAGTGGGCCACGAGCAGCATCGGTGTGCACGCGTACATGGCGCGTGTGCGCCCCTATACGCGATGCAACATATGACAAATTTTATATCATTTTAAAGCCCCAGATGTTAGCTTTCCAACTCAACTAAAACCGCCTCATTTGAAACTCTGTAGCTCAAGTTATGGTCGATTGAGTGCGAAGAGGTCAAGCTTGACAGCTTTACGGTTCCTTCATTTCTTCATGAGTTCTCCCACTTTGCATGCTTTTCTCCTCACTTCTTCCATCCAATACTTGCCTTATGAACCTGAAATCACTCAACAAATATATCAAGGCATCGAATGGAATTAAAGTGGGTTAAATTTAGCTATTTTAAGGCCTAAAAAGCATGTTTTTACACTTAAGCACAATTCAAGAGAGAATTACAAAATCATGCTATTTCATTGAATAAATATGGGAAAAGATGATAAAATCCCCCAAATTAAGCATAAGATAAACCACAAAATTGGGGTTTATCAAATCTCCCCACACTTAAACTAAGCATGTCCTCATGCTAAAATCAAGAAATAAGCAAAGGGGTATCAACATTTATTCAATGCGAACTAACTAAATACAATCTATCTATATGCAACCTATCTACATGAATGCATCCACTTGGTCAAAGCAAGTCAATTTTCAAGAATACATATACAAGCACAAGGGCTAAGGCAATAGCAATCAAATTAACCCACAATTTAATTGAATCATTGAAAGATTTTACAAACTTGCAAGAAAAGATGATCATGGGTGGAGACATGTAATTGAGCGATCGAACCCTCACCGGATGTGTATCCGCTCTAGGCACTCAATTGTATGTGGTTGATTCACTCGATTCTCCCCTAATCATGCTTTCCAAGATTTGTTTTTCATCTAACAATAAACAATTACTTTATGCATGCATACAAATATCATGAGGGCTTTTCCATAGGTTGTAATGGGGCTAGGGTCAAGGTAGGATGCATATGGTCAAGTGAGCTTGAAAATTGGATCTTTGATTAACTTAAACTTCCCACCTAACCTATGATAACCTATATAATTCTAAACAATCCTAACTACCCATCCTTCACTTTTCCACACACTCATGCATTCTTCTTTTTTTTTTCTTTTTTTTATCACTACCCATAATCATTGGTTTTTATTGAACTTTGAACTTTGGGACATTTTTGTCCCCTTTTTATTGCTTTTTTTTTTCCTTTCTATATATTTTTCTTCATATATATATATATATATATATATATATATATATTTGTTTTTCTTATTTTTTTTAAACTAAAATATATACAAGAATATTAATGCATATGGTTTACATATGATTAATACATGAGTATGTTCCCAATTTCCAAATTTTTTTTTCAACAAAAAACATAAACATACTTTTATCCCTATCCAATGTTCCCAACTCTCCCAAAATCAAATAGTAAATACTCTCACTAGCCTAAGCTAATCAAAGATCCAAATTATGGGATATTTATTGTTTTTCACTTAGGCTTGTAATGTGCTACAATTAAGAACAAGTGGGTTAAGCATAGGCTCAAAATTAGCTAACAATGGAAGATAAAAGGTAGGCTATTTGGGTAAGTGAGCTATTTGAACAATGGCCTCAATCATGTAAATACATGTATATACAAAATAATGGAAATAAAGAATCAAACAAATCAAAGATTACAATCATAGGAAGAGAATAATGCACACAAGAATGAAAGTAAGTGGTTATGTATGATGTAACCACACAATTAGGCTCAAATCTCACATGCTTGTGTTCTAAGCTCAAAACATGATCCACAATTGTATAATTCAAGCAAGTTCTAAAAAAATTTTTTTCAATCAATTGGGTGCTCTATAGATAAAATCCTTGGAAAATATCATTATTTTGACTAAGCTTAATATAAACATATGCAATGCAACCGAAAATCCTAAAAGACCTAAAAATGAAATGCAAAAGTGTTGGGATTAAAAACTTGTCACCCAAAAATGCCGAGCGGTTGGATGACCTCCCCACACTTAAAAGTTTTCACCGTCCTCGGTGCATCCAAAGATGAACAAGGGAGTACGGCGACTCTCCGAGTTGCCACCTTCATCTGGTAGGTCAACCGGTGCTGCGTGTTCTTCCTTCCGCTTTCATTTTAGCTTATGGTGCATCGATCATGAAAAAATAATATAAACACCGTAAGATGAGAAAATACAAAAGCAAGGAAGCGTGAATTGCTGGGATGAGGTAAGAACCACTAGAATGGAGTGAGTGAATTATTGTGACATTGATGAAAAATAAGTGTGTGGGTTCAAAAATTGCGCGTGGTTTAGAACGCACACACTAGTACAAAAATTTATGTCACAATTATACTAAAGAAAACATGCACTTCACTCATTCTAGTGTGCTTAAGATACTTTAAAAGACTCGTAGGCTAAAACAACCCAACAAGTAGTGAAGAAGCATAAAAGCATTCAAGCAAAAATCAACCAATTGTGAAATTAGATAATGCATGGACATTGATTGATGTGAAAGTAAATTTGATGAACAAAATGGTATAGAGAGCTCACTGAAGAACTGAAGATTGATGGTTTAGAAGTTATAGTAAACTCTCGTTGCAAGTATAGTTACTAAACCAAGCAATCAACCTTTCTTACAAACGTTTTGGTTGTTAGAAGTAACAAACCCCTTTAAAATTGATAACCGAGTATTTAAACCTCGGGTCGTCTTCTCAAGGAATTGCAGGGAAGTATGTTCTTATTATTGGTTATGAGTCTTGTAAATTGGGGGTTTGAAAGTAAGGAAGCAGTATGTTAAATGATAAGAAAAATAAAATAGTAATAATAAAATAAACTCTTGGCAAGGTATAAGAACTAGAAGTCCTATCCTTATCAATTGTGATGAGAATTGGATTTTAATCCCACTTTGTTAACCTCTAACTATGAAGGTAAATCAAGTGGATTAATTAGCTTAATCCTCAGGTCCTAGTGAATTCCTATGAAAAGACTAGAGTTATTGGGGCAACTCCCAATTTCAACCACTGCTTTATTTGACAGCTCAAGCGTTACCAATTACTTAACCCAAGCCAAAAGGGAGAAAATATCTAAATTAAATTAAAAGCATCAATATAAATAACGCAAAGCAATCTTAAATCTGAAATACCTCAAATAATATTAATTAAGAAAATCATAACATGAATGTAGCATAAGCTAAATTGAAAAGATAAATAACAATTAAATTAATAGAATAAAAGTAGAAAATAAATTAAAGGAACATTGAACCTGTGATGAAGAAGAAATAATCCTAAATCCTAAAACTAAATCCTAAGAGAGAGGAGAGAGCCTCTCTCTCTAAAAACTACATCTAAAACTAAAAATTATGAATTATGAGCTTGTTCTTAAGAATGAATGGATTTCTCCACTTTATAGCCTCTAATCTGTGTTTTTTGGGCAGAAAACTGGGTCGAAAATAGCCCAGAAATCGCTGGAGAAGAAATCTGCCACGCTGATTTTTGTCACTGCGACGCATCCGCGTGGAGCACGCGTTCGTGTCGCCTAGCGTTAGAAAAACTATGGCATATTATATACCAAATCGAAGCCCCGGACGTTAGCTTTCCAACGCAACTGAAACCGTGTCGTTTGGATCTCTGTAGCTCAAGTTATGACAGTTTTAGTGCGAAGAGGTCAGGTTGGACAGCTTAGCAATTTTTTCAACTTCTTGTATTCCTTCCACTTTTGCATGCTTCCTTTTCATTCTCCAAGCTATTCCTGTCCTATAATCTCTGAAATCACTTAACACACATATCAAGGTATCTAATGGTAATAAGAGAGGATTAAACATAGGGAACTTACGGCCAAAGAAGCATGTTTTCAATCAAAGCACATAATTAGGAAGGCAAATGTAAAACCATGCAAATAGTATGAATAAGTGGGTAAAGAGTTGATAAAAACCACTCAATTGAGCACAAGATAAACCATAAAATAGTGGTTTATCAACCTCCCCACACTTAAACATTAGCATGTCCTCATGCTAAGCTCAAGAGAAGTTATAAAAGTGAAGAGAAATGGTAGAATGTATGAAATGCAACCTATCTATGTGAATGCAACTACATGCAAAAATATTTCTACCTACTTGGTTAAAAGTAAATAAGTTCTCCAAGACAAAAATAATTCAGATTTCACTAATTCAAATCATACAATAAAAGACAAGTAAACTTGTAAGAAGATAGCTCATGAAAGCAGGGAACATAGAATCAAGCATTGAACCCTCACCGGTAGTGTATATCACTCTAGTCTCTCAAGTGTATAGGGTAATTCACTCTACTCTTCTCTAATCATGATTTCTAAACTTTATTCTTCATCTAACCAATCAACAAATATTTAATGTACCAATGCAAACATCATGATGTCTTTTTAGGGTTGTAATGGGGCTGAGGTAAAGGTAAGGATATATGTATGGCCAAGTGAGCTTTATAAAGTGAATCCTTGGCTAGTCTAAGATCTCACCTAAGATATACATACTTTATACAATTTTAAAATACTTTACCTAGCTACCCAAATTTTTTCCACTTTTGTATTACGTGCTCATGTATCAAACTTATTTTTGAATTTTGTCCCATGTGCATTGATTCTTTTTATTTTGCATTTGGGGTAATATTATTTTTCTTCTCTCTTTTTTTTTTTTCCTTTTTTTATCCCCCTTATTTAATTACTTAATATATTTTTTTTTCAATGCACATGGTAATTTAATTATTTTGATTTCACATGAGCATGCTTCCCAAATTTTCAAATAACTCATTCAATTTAATTCCCTATTTTTTTCATATCATCCCATGTTCCCAGAAAATTTTTCACACTTAAATTATACACAATATCTATCTTAAGCTAACCAAGGATTCAACTTGAGATTTTTATTTTGTTTTTCTGCTTAAGGCTAGTAATATGGTTATGAAATAGAAGGGGGTTAAAAAGTTCAAAGTGGCTAACAAGGGTGATGTAAAAGGTAGGCTTATTTGGGATAAGTGAGCTAATAACAAATAATGGCTTCAATCATATGCAAGCATGTAAATACACCAAATAATAGACATATAGAATGGAACAAAGCAAAGATTGCAATTATAGAGAAGAAAACACACAAGAATAAAATATTTATGGTTAAATAGTGTAACCATGTAATTAGGCTCAAAATCTCACGGGTTGTGTGTTCTTTGGCTCAAAAACCATGTTCCAAATACAACTTCAAACAAATTTAACACAAAAATTTTGATTTTTTTTTAATTTAAATTAGTGAAAATTTTCAAAAATAGGGTCTTAAAAAGAAACTTATTATTTTTCAACTAAGTAATACTTAAATACAAACAATCAACTATACATGCAATCTATTATGCAATGCAACAATGAACTAATAAAGAAAATAGAGTATTGGTGTTGGAAAGAAGGTAACTAACCCCTGGAAGTCGGTATAGACCTCCCCACACTTAAAGATTGCACCGTCCTCGGTGCATGTTGAGATGTGCAGGTGGACAGGTTGTTCCAACTGATGCTTTTCTTCAAGGATTGTGCAGATGGACTTGTTTGTCTCCTCTTATAGAAGTTTCTTCCTTTTTCCGTCTTCAGTGGCCAGCCTGAAAGAAGAGAAAAAGAAGAACAGTAACCCAGAAATAAAGATAAAATAAAATATGGTTGGGTTAATGTCAGATAATGAGGGTCTCAATTACATAGTAGCTACAACATGTAAATGAGAAAACAGTAGAAGTACATGGCAAATCAACAATGCAAAAATAGGGAAGAGAGTGTGGATAAGGAGAGATAATATAAATTCATGTCAATGTAAAAGTAATACAGGTATAAAAGATTGGCATTGATATAAATAATATTACCTATCCAAAATAAAACAAGTCACTAAGCACCCAAAATAATTCAAGAGAAGATGCAACAGTTAAATAAGAAAATTAACACCAAAGGTAAAATAATGAATTTAGAAAAGAAAATAAAAATATGCACAAAATTAAGATGCAATGAATGAAATATGCAAATAAATTAAGTAAAATAGAATGAAGGTGAAAAGGAAGGAGAAGTAAAAGAAATAAAGTAAGTAAGAAAGAAGAAATTAGGATTAGAAAAGAAAAGAGAAGATAGTTGGCGCTATTTTGGATGAGTTGTGCGGCGCAGGCGACCGGACGCGTGAGTGACGCGGTCGCGTGGTGCGCAATAATTATCAAGTGACGCGGACGCGTAGGTCATGCGATCGCATGGCCTGATTTGTGCGATTGGCGCGAGGGCAGCCTCGCGGTCGCGCAACTCTCTGTGTAAAATTCTTTTTGCCAAATTATTGGGTGACGCGATCGCGTGGTGGACGCGATCGCGTGGATGGCCTTATTTCCAATATGACGCGGACGCGTGGGTGACGCGTTCGCGTGGGAGGACTTGGGCTTCTAGCGCGAGTCCAGCCCTACTCCAGCACAACTTTCGGCCATACACCCCTTTTACGTCGATCTGTTGGAGCACGCGTTCGCGTGGGCGACGCGGACGCGTGGGAGGCTATTTTCCAAATGACGCGGCCGCGTGGTTGACGCGGTCGCGTGGATCAATTTGTGCCAAAGGCACGCCTCCAGCCACGCTTTCACGTGACTCTCTGTTCATGTTTCTTTTCTTCCAAACACACTGGTGACGCGGACGCGTCAGCAACGCTGCCGCATCGCGTGCGTGTGTTTTTTTTTAGGCAAAATGTAGAATGCAGTATGCAGATGCTGATGCATATGTTATGAGTAATTCCAGGTTCAATAAAATAAAACTCAAAAACAAACAAAACAAAATAAAATCAAAATGGAAGAAAATGAACGATCATACCATGGTGGGTTGTCTCCCACCTAGTACTTTTAGTTAAAGTCCTTAAGTTGGACATTTCGGGAGTCCTTTGTTATGGTGGCTTGTGCTTATACTGATCCAGGAATCTCCACCAATGTTTGTGATTCCAACGGCCTCCGGGGTCCCAAACTAGGCGCAGAAAGCCTTCAAGTAAGTTAAAGCAAGTGACAAGGCCCCAAGAGTGTTGATTGCTAGGCTGAATTCCGGGATCCCAAACCTTGCTTTTGTACCCATCTTCTTGTTGATCATCATGATTCCATCCGGGTGGCAGGTAATTGAAATTCTCACTGAGACACCCAAACAGCTTCCTAGACCCATTCAGCTGAGCTTTACACCAACCCTTGCATTTAAACTTTGAGCACACAACCATGTTGAACCTTGCTTGACAACTCCAACCACTAACCATCTTCCTTTTACTCTTAATGCCACAAAGAGCTCTAAGTTGACCATCCATCTCCAGTAGCCCATATTCAAGTGGGAAAGTAAAGGTCAAGGATGAGAATTTTACCCACTTGAATGTTGTGTTGGACGGTAATGGCCTTGGGAGAGGTATTTCTAATGAATTTGCAAGCTCCACTCCCTTGTGCTCTTCTCTGACAACTTCCACCTCTTTGCAAGCTTCTTCAATTTCAACCTCTTCCTCTTGGTAGCTTTCTTCCAATTCAATCTCTTCTTCATTGCTCACCAAGGGCATGGAAGGTTGTGCCTCTTCTTCTTTAATCTCCATCTCCTGATCAACCTCTTCCAAGTCTTCAACTATGATATGCTTTGGAGGTTGTATACCCTCCTCAGCATCAAATGCAACCGTCTTGGAAGGAGGCTCTATGTCTTGACCTTCCCATGGAGGTTCAGCATCTCGCAAGTCCTCAACCACTTTTTCCTCTTCAATAATTACTGCTTTGTCCAGTAGTTTTAATATAAAATCGTACTCATCCTTAATGATTTTCTTTCCATGACAACTCCTTTCAACTATTCTTTCATCTTCAAGGGTCTTTACTACCTTTACCTTTAGGGCCTCCTCTAGCTCCTTATGAAGTATGGATTCGCGAAGATGATCCCTTCTCTCTTGTTCTATGTCAATAGCATCATTGGGATCATGTTGCTCTTGGATTGATGGATGTGGGTGCTCTTCCATGGATAGTGGTGATGGGATGGAGAGATCATTCTGTGGTTGAAAAGGAAGTGCACTAGAGCTTGAGGGTTGATTGTTGAAGGTATTTGGTGGTCCGATTTGGGTGACGAGAGCTTGTATAGTAGAGTTTAGATCAGTAAGTGCTTTTTCCATGGAGGTTTGGGGTGGATAGGAGGGTTCATTTAGCTCATAAGGTGGTTGGTATGGTAGATACGGGTTAGGGTCATATGGAGGTGAATGGTGGAAAGGGGCTTGTGAGTATGGTGGTCCAAAGTCATGTTGAGGAAAGGGTTCATAGGCATATGGTAGTGGTTGTTGATAGTCCATTGGAGGTGGTTGTTGCCATGAGGGTTGATCAAATCCTTGTGGCTCCTCCCATCTTTGATTATTCCAACCTTGATGCCTGTTCTCATTGTAATTTTTTCTTCCTGCAACATAATTGTAACCAGACTCATAGCGATGGGGGTGAGAACTCATAATAGCAAATAAAAATTAAAAATAAAAATAAAAACAAATTTAAATTAAAAGGTTATTGAAATTTAAATTTTGAATTTGAAAATTAAATTTTGAATTTTAAATTTTGAAATTTGAATTTTGAAATTTGAAATTTGAAAATTTTTAAATTTGAATTTTTAAATTTTGAATTTTGAATTTTGAAAAAGTCAACAATATAAGATAAAAATTTGAAAAAGATTTAAATTTTGAATTAAATGAGGAAAGAGAAAAACAATAAAATGCCACCAAACTTAAAATTTTCAGATCAAAACGAAGAAAACAACTAAAAACAACTTGAAGGTCAAGATGAACACGAAGAACAAATTTTGAATTTTTTTTTAACTAAATAAAAACCAATAACCTCTTAATTTATGAAAAAGCAAAAATAAATACAAAAATAAAAACAAATAAACAAGCAAAAAAAAAGTAAATATTTACAATAACCAATAATAAGGCACACGTTTGCAATTCCCCGGCAACGGCGCCATCTTGAAGAATTGAAGGTTGATGATTTAGAAGTTATAGTAAACTCTCGTTGCAAGTATAGTTACTAAACCAAGCAATCAACCTTTCTTACAAACGTTTTGGTTGTCACAAGTAACAAACCCCTTTAAAATTGATAACCGAGTATTTAAACCTCAGGTCGTCTTCTCAAGGAATTACAGGGAAGTATGTTCTTATTATTGGTTATGAGTCTTGTAAATTGGGGGTTTGAAAGTAAAGAAGCAGTATGTTAAATGATAAGAAAAATAAAATAGTAATAATAAAATAAACTCTTGGCAAGGTATAAGAACTGGAAGTCCTATCCTTATCAATTGTGATGAGAATTGGATTTTAATCCCACTTTGTTAACCTCTAACTATGAAGGTAAATCAAGTGGATTAATTAGCTTAATCCTCAGGTCCTAGTCAATTCCTATGAAAAGACTAGAGTTATTGGAGCAACTCCCAATTTCAACCGCTGCTTTATTTGACAGCTCAAGCGTTACCAATTACTTAACCCAAGCCAAAAGGGAGAAAATATCTAAATTAAATTAAAAGCATCAATATAAATAAAGCAAAGCAATCTTAAATCTGAAATACCTCAAATAATATTAATTAAGAAAATCATAACATGAACGTAGCATAAGCTAAATTGAAAAGATAAATAATTAAAGTAATAGAATAAAAGTAGAAAATAAATTAAAGGAACATTGAACCTGTGATGAAGAAGAAATCATCCTAAATCCTAAAACTAAATCCTAAGAGAGAGGGGAGAGCCTCTCTCTCTAAAAACTACATCTAAAACTAAAAATTATGAATTATGATCTTGTTCTTATGAATGAATGGATTTCCCCACTTTATAGCCTCTAATCTGTGTTTTCTGGGCCGAAAACTGGGTCGAAAACAGCCCACTTTATAGTATGAATAAGTGGGTAAAGAGTTGATAAAAACCACTCAATTGAGTACAAGATAAACCATAAAATAGTGGTTTATCACTCACACATCAAACAATGACACATATTGAAGTTGTTGCAACACCTAAGTGACATAGAGGTGAAACACATGGATGCTATGGAACTTAGGAAAAATGATATAGAAGTCAAAAATCAATCACATAGCAAGCATGGTCCACAAAGATTAAAAAGCTCAAAAATACGTCACTAGGTAAGCTTTCTATCCAATTTCACAATTCCACAATCTCAATGCATGAAATAGGTGATGATCAATTATAACAAGCATCCTAAAAAAATGCATTGATAATGTACAATTGCCTAACAATGGATGATGAATGCATGGTGGCCAAAACATGCAATTCAAAGAGT
Organism: Arachis ipaensis; assembly: GCF_000816755.2. NCBI lineage: Eukaryota > Viridiplantae > Streptophyta > Magnoliopsida > Fabales > Fabaceae > Arachis > Arachis ipaensis. The sequence goes on along the minus strand of NC_029785.2, from coordinate 106,530,157 downwards.
TAAGATGCATGAAGGCAATGTAACATGTACTTGGTGTTCACAAATGTTAAACATGAAAAGTTCCAAACCAAGTAACCAAATACAACCTCAACAAAGAAATCCAACAATGACAATTAACAACAATGATGTTAAACTAACATCCTATCAGTAATAAGCAGCAGTAAATAGTAAACAAGATTAGTAATCCAACACTTATAATGGAAAATGAGAATTAAACAAAAATTAAACTAACTAACTAACTAAAAGAAATGGTGTTACATGGTGTTTGGTAGTGTTGGATGATGTTTGAAGGGTGGAAAGAAAAGAAAAGAAGAGAGAAGAAGGAAATAAATGGAAAGGAGATGAGAAAAGATAGTTGGATGCAGGACATTCCACGCGTGCGCGTCCGTGACGCGTGCGCATGGATTGGTAAAGGGGAAGTGACGCGTACGCGTCACGGACGCGCACGCGTCACGGACGTGCACGCGTCGATGGGTTATTTCGAGAGTGACGCGTACGCGTGAAGTGCGCGTACGCGTGCATAGCTTTGTACGAGAGGCACAAAACGCGCACAGTGCAGGCACAACTCTCAGAAAAATGGCTGGGAAGTGGAAAAATTCAATCCACGCGTACGCGTACATGATGCGTGCGCGTGGATGGCCGAAAATACTTGGGTCACGCGTACGCGTGAAGCACGCGTGCGCGTATATGGTGCTCTGTTTTTTCAAAATTTTTCTATGTTTTTGCACCAATCCAAGCATTCCAAGCCTCCAAACAGCTACCAAAACATCATAAAACCTTATTTAACCTACTAGACTCCCAATTAAACTCAACTAACTAAACAAAACATGAAATTAAACCTAAATTACCAATATTTACACAAGAGAAAAAGGGAAAGATGTTACCATGGTGGGGTGTCTCCCACCTAGCACTGTTGTTTATTGTCCTTAAGTTGGACTTATGGAGAGCTCTTCATCAAGGTGGCTTGTGCTTGAATCCATCCTTGAACATCCACCAATGCTTGGACTTCTATTACGCTTCATCATTCAAAGTTAATAACTCCAAGCTTTGATGGAGTTCTTCACAAACCGTGGGCTCCCAAAGTTGATTTTCCTTGTGTGATCCGGGATCCCACACTTTGTTTTCACACCTGTTCTTGAGTTGATCATGGTGATTTCCTTCGGGTGGCACGAGAGATGAATTCTCATGGAAGCACTAAACTATCCTCCTAGACCCATCCAATTGAGCACTAGTCCAACCTTTGCTCCTTGAAGCTTCAACCATAATGAGCCTAGACTTACAACGCCAACCACTAAACATTCTCCTCTTTCGCTTAATTCCATAAAGCGCTCTAAGTTGGCCATCCATTTCAAGCAAACCAAATTCAAGTGGGATAATAAAGCTAAGAGTTTGAAGTTTTACCCACTCAAACGAAGGATTGGATGACAACCTAGGTGGAAGAGTTCCCAATGATCTTGACAAGGCGTGCTCTACTCCCGTCCATCCTCTCCTAGAGGCTTCCACCACTTGGCAAGGTTCTTCAAGCTCTACCTCTTGCCAAGCTTCCTCAAGTTCACATTCTTCTTCACCAAATTCTTCTATCTCTTCCCCATCACTCAAATCATAAATAGGAGGTTTAGTGAAATCTACCTCCTCATCAATCCCAAGCATAGTGGGGAAGGACTCATCAAGCTCAAAAGGATCATATGTTGATGCAGAATCATCATAGATAGGAGGACCTATTACTTGGGACACTTCTTCCAATTCTTCAATCACATTGTGCCTTGGAGGTTGTGCACTCTCCTCCTCAACATCAACTTCAAACTCCATGGAAGAAGGCTTTTCAATTTGTGACTCCTCTATGTACTCAACATATCCTAAATACCAAACCACTACTTCCTCTTGTTCAATAATCTCTACCTTCTCCTCTTGTTGTATTTCTTACTTTAACTCATCTTTCTCACCTTGAAGCTTCAAGTTCACTCCCTCACTAAGCTCCTTGGTTGCTTCTGCACATTCAACAATGGGAGTGCCTTGATCGCATAGGCTTATGCGGAATGAGACTATGTTGCCAATGGCTTCTACCATGATAGCCATTTTTGCTCTTAACTCCTCAAACTTCTTTTCATCCTCCTCGTGTCGCCTTAAGATATGATATTCAAGATCTCTCAATTCTAGCATGTGGGCTTCATCGGGAGGTGATGGTGGAAGAGAGGTTCATTGTTTGAGGGAAGATTGTTGTAATTGGAAGGTGGTTCATATTGGTGAAACTCTTGAGGTGGTGTGTATGGACTTTGTGGTTCTTGGGAGTATTGGTGTTGGAATGATGGTGGCTCTAAGTATGGTTCATATGATGGTTGGTATGGTGGGTATGGGTTAGGATCATGTGGAGGTGAATGGTGGTATGAGGCTTGTGAGTATGGTTGTTGAGGGCTATATTGAGGGAAAGGGTCATATGTATGTGGTGGTTGTGGTTGATAATCACAATAAGGGTCATCACATACATTAGATTGGTATGCATTAGGATTTGGATTATACCCATAAGAGTTCGGAGGAGGTTGTTGCCAAGAAGGTTGTCCATAAGCTTGAGGCTCCTCCCATCTTTGATTTCCAAATCCTTGATGTATATCCTCATTGGAGCTTCCATTTCCTACAACATAGTTTGAACTACACTCATAGCCAAAAAGATGAGAATTCATAGTGAAAGGGAAAACAAAAACAAAGATTAATAAGAAGTAAAGAAAATAAAATCCTAAACTAGAAAAAACTAGCAAACAAACCAAAATTCAAGCTATTCACAATATATACAATAGCCAATAACATAGCACCATTGTGTTCCCCGGCAACGGCGCCATTTTGATAGATTAAAATTGTCGTGGTATAGAATTTCCTCAAATGAATGAATTCTCATTGCAAGTATAGTTCTACACCAACAAACAATCCTCCCAATAAAAAATATTGGTTGTGTCCCAAGTACAAACCCCAATGAAAATTAACCGAAGTATTTAGACTCCGGGTCGTCTCACAAGGAATTGCAATGAAGTGCTCAATTATTGGCTATGAAGGAACAAAGGGGGTTTGGTTTATAAAAGGGGCAAGAAATTAAATGACAAAGAAAGTGAATCAAGCAAGTATTTAAAGAAAACAAGTAAATAAGAGAAAGCAAGTAATAAAGAGAGAGACATTCATGGCAAAGATTGAGAATATAGGCTTTCTATCCTAGTCATACAATGATTAATTTACCCTATTTAGTCAACTCCAACAAATGGAAGAAGGTATCATATTATCTTCACATAGGGAGAATGTCAAATAAGACTAATCAATCATATCACAATGATAAACAAGAATTTATATTATTACGTCATCCCCAATAATGGAGGAAGGTATCATGTTATCCTCATACTCGGAGAAAGTCTAATAAGACTAGCTAATCTCAATCCAAAAGTCCTAATCACCTACTAATTGAATTAGCAAGAGATTAGAGTCAATGGAAATCATACTAGCTAACAACTCTAGATCACCAACATAAGTTGGGTTTTCATGACTCAATATTACCTAATTACTCTTTCCAAGCCAAGAATGCTCAAAATCTACTCTAACATCCAACCAAGCATTTTGTCAAAAACTTGGAAGGCATAAAAGGAAAGCATAATAAATGACAAGAAATAGTAAAATCTACCAACTACAAATTACAAGGAGACAAGATCACAATTCAAATCAATAATAAAAGAACATCAAACATTAAATTGCATTAAAAGGGATCCAAATCCAACAAGAGCATCCATGAACATAAAAGAGAGCAAAGAGGGAAATTAACACTACAAACTATGAGAATAAAAGAGTAGAATCAAGAATTCATAAAGGAAATAAGATGAAAATATGAGATTGAACCTAGATCTAGAAGAGATTAACCTAACCTAACCTAATTCTAGAGAGAAGAGGGAGCTTCTCTCTCTAGAAACTAAGCTACATGATGCTATACTACCAAACAATTGCTCCCCTTGTCCAAGCTTGAATTCTATATGAAATAGTATTAGAAATGAGTTGGGTTGGGCCCAAAGTGCTTCAGAAATCACCCCCAGCGATTTCATCTTTAGTGGGCCACAAGCAGCATCGGCACGCACGCGTACATGGCGCATGCGCACCCCTATACGCGAAGCAATATATGGCAAATTTTATATCATTTTAAAGCTCCGGATGTTATCTTTCCAACGCAACTAGAACCAAATTATTTGGACCTCTGTAGCTCAAGTTATGGTCGATTGAGTGCGAAGAGGTCAGGATTGATAGCTTTACGGTTCCTTCATTTCTTCATGAGTTCTCCCACTTTGCATGCTTTTTTCCTCACTTCTTCCATCCAATACTTGCCTTATGAACCTGAAATCACTCAAAAAATATATCAAGGCATCGAATGGAATTAAAGTGAGTTAAATTTAGCTATTTTAAGGCCTAAAAAGCATGTTTTTACACTTAAGCACAATTCAAGAGAGAATTACAAAACCATGATATTTCATTGAATAAATGTGGGAAAAGATGATAAAATCCTCCAAATTAAGCAAAAGATAAACCACAAAATTAGGGTTTATCAGTGTTCAACACCCCAAATAGAGCATAGAGCTGGCGTTGAATGCTAGACAGGAGTAAGAGCTGGGCGTTCAACGCCCACAAGGGGGCAGGGAACTCGAATTCCCTAGCATCTCAGGATCAGTGGGTCCCACAGAATCTCCACCTACCCCACATTATTCTCTCTCTTACTTTCACTCTTCTCCATACACTCTTCCCTATAAACCCTAACCCAATCACATCCATATCACTTTCCAAAACCATCATAACTCCCACCAACTCCCACCCACTTTAAATTTAAAATTTCCCACCCATTCATTCAAATTCTACCCTATCCCACCCCTATAAATATCCCTTCTTCCATTCCTTCATAACACACCATTCATACAGTAAAGCTCTACTTGGCCAAATCTACTATCCGTCTTCATCTCCTCTATTCCCTTCTTCTTCTACTTTCTTCTTCTCTTTTCTTCATATTTTGCTCGAGAACGAGCAAAGCTTTTAAGTTTGGTGTTAGAAAAGCCTTGCTTTTTACTTTCCATTCACACTTATGGCACCCAAAGTTGGAGAATCTTCTAGAAAGAGGAAAGGGAAAGCAGTTGCTTCCACCTCCAAATCTTGGGAGATGGAGAGATTCATCACCAAAGCTCATGAAGACCACTTCTATGAAGTAGTGGCAAAGAAGAGGGTGATTCCTGAAGTCCCCTTTAGGCTAAAAAAGAATGAGTACCCGGAGATCCGACGAGAAATCCGGAGGAGATGTTGGGAAGTCCTAACCAAACCTATTCTGAAAGTTGGAATCTTGATAGTGCAAGAGTTCTATGCTAATGCATGGGTCACCAAAATCCATGACACTAGTATGAACCCACATCCCAAAAATTGGAGCATCATAGTGGTGCACAAAATTGTGATCATCGATGGCGCCAACAACTTGGTACGCACAATTGTAATCTCAACTCTTTATCACAACTCCGCACAACTAACCAGCAAGTGCACTGGGTTGTCCAAGTAATAAACCTTACGCGAGTAAGGGTCGATCCTACGGAGATTGTCGGCTTGAAGCAAGCTATGGTCATCTTGTAAATCTCAGTCAGGCGGATTCAAATGGTTATGGAGAATTGATAATTAAAAGATAAATAAAATATATAATAAAGATAGAGATACTTATGTAATTCATTGGTGAGAATTTCAGATAAGCGTATGAAGATGCTTTGTTCCTCCTGAACCTCTGCTTTTTCATTGCCTTCTTCTAATCATTCATACTCCCTTCCAAGGCAAGCTTATGTTGGGTTTCACCGTTGTCAATGGTTACCTCCCGTCCTCTCAGTGAAAATGGTCCTGATGCGCTGTCACCACATCGGCTAATCAGCTGTTGGTTCTCGATCATGTCGGAATGGGATCCATTGATCCTTTTGCATCTGTCACACGCCCCACACTCGCGAGTTTGAAGCTCGTCACAGTCATCCCATCCCAGATCCTACTTGGAATACCACAGACAAGGTTTAGACTTTCCGGATCTCAAGAATGCTGCCAATTGATTCTCGCCTATACCACGAAGACTCTGATTTCATGGAATGGAGGACTCCGTTGTCAGGCGAGGCAACCATGCGTCATGAACCAGAAGGCTAAGGGATAAACATTCAAACTTGATTGCATGTAGAACGGAGGTGGTTGTCAGGGACGCGTTCATAGGGGAGAATGGTGATGAGTGTCACATAATCATCACATTCATCATGTTCTTGGGTACGAATGAATATCTTAGAACAAGAAGTAGGCGTGAATTGAATAGAAAACAGTAGTAATTGCATTAATTCGTGAAGAACAGCAGAGCTCCACACCTTAATCTATGGTGTGTAGAAACTCCACCGTTGAAAATACATAAGAACAAAAGGGTCTAGGCATGGCCGTGAGGCCAGCCCCCAAACGTGAAAAGGTCTATCAAAAGTATGAAAATTCAATAGCAAAAGGTCCTATTTATAGAAAACTAGTAGCCTAGGGTTACAGAAATAAGTAATTAATGCAGAAATCTTCTTCCGGGCCCACTTGGTGTGTGCTTGGGCTGAGCATTGAAGCTTCCATGTGTAGAGACTTTTCTTGGAGTTAAACGCCAGCTTTTGTACCAGTTTGGGCATTTAACTCCAGCTTTTGTGCCAGTTTTGGCGTTTTGACGCCAGAATTCTTAAGCTGACTTGGAACGCCTGTTTGGGCCATCAAATCTTGGGCAAAGTATGGACTATTATATATTGCTGAAAAGCCCAGGATGTCTTCTTTCCAATGCAATTAAGAGTGCGCCAATTGGGCTTTTGTAGCTCTAGAAAATCCACTTCGAGTGTAG
>NC_029785.2:106516317-106523120 GCF_000816755.2 Arachis ipaensis | reverse complement strand
AATCAGATTTTTGCTCAGGTCCCTCAATTTCAGCCAGAAAATACCTGAAATCATGGAAAAACACACAAACTCATAGTAAAGTTCAGAAATATGATTTTTATTTAAAAACTAATAAAAATATAATAAAAACTAACTAAAATATACTAAAAACATACTAAAAACAATGCCAAAAAGCGTATAAATTATCCGCTCATCACAACACCAAACTTAAATTGTTGCTTGTCCCCAAGCAACTAAAAATCGAATAGTATAAAAAGAAGAGAATATACAATGAATTCCAAAAACATCTATGAAGATCAGTCTTAATTAGATGAGCGGGGCTTTTAGCTTTTTGCTTCTGAACAGTTTTGGCATCTCATTTTATCTCTTGAAGTTCAGAATGATTGACATCTATAGGAACTCAGAATTCAGATAGTGTAATTGATTCTCCTAGTTAAGTATGTTGATTCTTGAACACAGCTACTTTATGAGTCTTGGCTGTGACCCTAAGCATTTTGTTTTCCAGTATTACCACCTGATACATAAATGCCACAGACACATAACTGGGTGAACCTTTTCAGATTGTGACTCAGCTTTGCTAGAGTCCCCAATTAGAGGTGTCTAGAGCTCTTAAGCACACTCCTTTTTTTTTTTTTGCTTTGGACCACGACTTTAACCGCTCAGTCTCAAGTTTTCACTTGACACCTTCACGCCACAAGCACATGGTTAGGGACAGCTTGGTTTAGCCGCTTAGGCCAGGATTTTATTCCTGTGGACCCTCCTATCCACTGATGCTCAAAGCCTTGGATCCTTTTTATTTTACCCTTGCCTTTTGGTTTAAAGGGCTATTGCCTTTTTCTGCTTGTTTTTTCTTATTCTTATTCTTTTTTTTTTCGCAAGCTTTTCACTGCTTTTTCTTGCTTCAAGAATCAATTTTATGATTTTTCAGATCATCAAATAACATTTCTCCTTTTCCATCATTCTTTCAAGAGCCAACAGTTTTAACATTCATAAACAACAAATTCAAAAATATGCACTGTTCAAGCATTCATTCAGATAACAAAAAGTATTGCCACCACATCAAAATAATTAATCTGTTATAAAATTCAAAATTCATGCACTTCTTTTTCTTTTTCAATTTAAAACATTTTCCATTTAAGAAAGGTGATGGATTCATTTTCATTGCTTTAAGGCATAGACACTTAGACACTAGTGATCATGTAATAAAGACACAAGCATAAATACACATAAAGCATAAAAATTCGAAAAACAGAAAATAAAGAACAAGGAGATTAAAGAACGGGTCCACCTTAGTGATGGCGGCTTGTTCTTCCTCTTGAAGATCTAATGGAGTGCTTGAGCTCCTCAATGTCTCTTCCTTGCCTTTGTTGCTCCTCTCTCATGACTCTTTGGTCTTCTCTAATTTTATGGAGGAGGATGGAATGCTCTTGGTGCTCCACCCTTAGTTGTCCCATGTTGGAACTTAATTCTCCTAGGGAGGTGTTGATTTACTCCCAATAGTTTTGTGGAGGAAAATGCATCCCTTAAGGCATTTCAGGGATTTCATGATGAGGAATTTCCTCATGTTCATGAGTGGGATCTCTTGTTTGCTCCATCCTTTTTCTTAGTGATGAGATTGTCCTCATCAATGATGATGTCTTCCTCTATGTCAATTCCAGCTGAATTGCAAAGGTGACAAATGAGATGAGGGAAGGCTAACCTTGCCAAAGTAGAGGACTTGTCTGCCACCTTGTAAAGTTCTTGGGATATAACCTCATGAACTTCTACTTCCTCTCTAATCATGATGCTATGAATCATGATAGTCCGGTCTATAGTAACTTCAGAACGGTTGTTAGTAGGAATGATTGAGCATTGGATAAACTCCAACTATCCCCTAGCCACGGGCTTGAGGTCTGCCTTCTTAGTTGAACTGGCTTCCCTCTTGAATCTCTCTTCCATTGAGCGCCCTCTTCACAAATGTCTATGAGGACTTGGTCCAACCTTTGATCAAAGTTGACCCTTCTAGTGTAGGGGTGTGCATCTCCTTGCATCATTGGCAAGTTGAATGCCAACCTTACATTTTCCGGACTGAAATCTAAGTATTTTTCCCGAACCATTGTAAGCCAATTCTTTGGATCCGGGTTCACACTTTGATCATGGTTCTTGGTGATCCATGCATTGGCATAGAACTCTTGAACCATTAAGATTCCGACTTGTTGAATGGGGTTGGTGAGAACTTCCCAACTTCTTCTTCGAATCTCATGTCGGATCTCTGGATATTCATTCTTTTTTAGCTTAAAAGGGACCTCGGGGATCACCTTCTTCTTGGCCACAACTTCATAGAAGTGGTCTTGATGCACCCTTGAGATGAATCTCTCCATCTCCCATGACTCGGAGGTGGAAGCTTTCGCCTTCCCTTTCCTATTTCTAGAGGTTTCTCTGGCCTTTGGTGCCATAAATAGTTATGGAAAAACAAAAAGCAATGCTTTTACCACACCAAACTTAGAAGATTTGCTCATCTTCAAGCAAAAGATGAAAGAAAGGAGTAGAAGAAGAAGAAATGGAGGAGATGGAGGTGGGTGGTGTTTCGGCCAAGGGGGAGAAGTAGTGTTTATGTTGTGTGAAAATGAAGTAGTGAAGCTGGGTTTATATAGGAGTGGAGAGGGGGTATGGTCCGGTCATTATGGGTGGGTTTGGGTGGGAATTGGTATTGAGGTGATTGGTGAATGGATAAAGAAGAGAGAGAGAGGTGGGGATCCTGTGGGGTCCACAGATCTTGAGGTGTCAAGGATATCTCATCCCTACACCAAGTGGCGTGCAAAAATGCCCCTTTCTGCCAATCCTGGCGTTAAACGCCAGGTTGCTGCCCATTTCTGGCGTTTAACGCCAGCTTCTTGCCCTTTTCTGGCGTTAAACGCCAGCTCTGTGCCCCTTTCTGGCGTCAAACGCCCAGAATGGTGCCAGACTGGGCGTTTAACGCCCATTCTGCTGCCCTTACTGGTGTTTAAACGCCAGTAGCTTTCTCCTCCAGGGTGTGCTATTTTTCATTCTATTTTTCAATTTGTTTTCGCTTTTTCAATTATTTTTGTGACTTCACATAATCATCAACCTACAGAAAACATAAAATAACAATAGAAATTTAACATAGATAAGTAAAATTGGGTTGCCTCCCAACAAGCGCTTCTTTAATGTCAGTAGCTTGACAGTGGGCTCTCATGGAGCCTCATAGATACTCAGAGCATGATGATGGCCTCTCAACACCAAACTTAGAGTTTGGTTGTGGCCTCTCAACACCAAACTTAGAGTTTGAATGTGGGGGCTTTGTTTGACTTTGTATTGAGAGAAGCTTTTCATGCTTCCTCTCCATGGTTACAGAGAGAAATCCTTGAGCCTTAAACACAAGGGAGTCCTCATTCACTTGAAGGACTAATTCTCCTTTGTCAACATCAATCACAGCTTTTGCTGTGGCTAGAAAGGGTCTGCCAAGGATGATGGATTCATCCATACACTTCCCAGTCTCTAAGATTATGAAATCAGCAGGGATGTAATATTCTTCAACCTTTACCAAGACATCCTCTACAAGTCCAGAAGCTTGTTTCCTTGAATTTTTTGCCATCTCTAATGAGATTCTTGCAGCTTGCACCTCAAAAATTCCTAGTTTTTCCATTACAAAGAGAGGCATGAGGTTTATGCTTGACCCTAGGTCACACAGAGCCTTTTCAAAGGTCATAGTGCCTATGGTGCAAGGTATTGAGAACTTTCTAAGATCTTGTCTAAATTGGGGTAATCTCTGCCTAGTCAAGTCATCCAGTTCCTTGGTGAGCAAGGGGGGTTCATCCTCCCAAGTCTCATTACCAAATAACTTGGCATTTAGTTTCATGATTGCTCCAAGGTACTTAGCAACTTGCTCTTCAGTAACATCTTCATCCTCTTCAGAGGAAGAATACTCATCAGAGCTCATGAATGGCAGAAGTAAATTCAATGGAATCTCTATGGTCTCAGTGTGAGCCTCAGATTCCCATGGTTCCTCATGAGGGAACTCCTTGGAGGCCAGTGGACGTCCAGTGAGATCTTCCTTAGTGGAGATCACTGCCTCTTCCTCCTCTCCAGATTCGGCCGTGTGGGTCATGGTGATGGCCTTGCACTCTCCTTTTGGATTCTCTTCTGTATTGCTTGGAAGAGTACTAGGAGGGAGTTTAGTAACTTTCTTACTCAGCTGACCCACTTGTGCCTCCAAATTTCCAATAGAGGACCTTGTTTCAGTCATGAAACTTTGAGTGGTTTTAATTAGATCAGAGACTACATTTGCTAATTCAGAGTGGCTCTGCTTAGAATTCTCTGTCTGTTGCTGAGAAGATGATGGAAAAGATTTGCTATTGCTAAACTTGTTTCTTCCACCATTATTGTTATTGAAGCCTTGTTGAGGCCTCTGTTGGTCCTTCCATGAGAGATTTGGATGATTTTTCCATGAAGGATTATAGGTGTTTCTATAGGGTTCTCCCATGTAATTCACCTCTTCCATTGCTGGGTTCTCAGGATCATAAGCTTCTTCTTCAGATGAAGCTTCCTTAGTACTGCCTGGTGCAGCTTGCATTCCAGACAGACTCTGAGAAATTATATTGACTTGTTGAGTCAATATTTTGTTTTGAGCCAGTATGGCATTCAGGGTATCAATCTCAAGAACTCCTTTCTTCTGATTTGTCCCATTATTCACAGGATTCCTTTCAGAGGTGTACATGAATTGGTTATTTGCAACCATTTCAATGAGTTCCTAAGCTTCTACAGGCGTCTTCTTCAGATGAAGAGATCCTCCAGCAGAGCTGTCCAATGACATTTTGGACAGTTCAGACATACCATCATAGAAGATACCTATGATGCTCCATTCTAAAAGCATGTTAGAAGGACACCTTCTGATCAATTGCTTGTATCTTTCCCAAGCTTCATAGAGGGATTCACCTTCCTTCTGTCTTAAGGTTTGGACTTTCACTCTAAGCTTGCTCAATTTTTGAGGTAGAAAAAACTTTGCCAAGAAGGCATTGACTAGCTTTTCCCAAGAGTTCAGGCTTTCTTTAGGTTGTGAATCCAACCATGTTCTAGCTCTGTCTCTTACAGCAAAGGAAAAAAGCATAAGGTGTGAGAAGAGGGGAAGACTTTTCGAAATTAAAGTAAAAGATTTTAAAATAATTAAAAGAAATTTTGAAATTTTGGTACAAGATTTTCGAAATTTAAGATTGGGAAAGAAATTAAGTGATTTTTGAAAAAGATTTTTGAAATTAGAAATTAAAAAGATATGATTGAAAATTATTTTGAAAAAGATGTGATTAAGAAGATATGATTGAAAAGATATAGTTTTAAAAAGATATGATTGAAAGGATATAATTGAAAAACAATTTAAAAAGATTTGATTTTAAAATTAATGACTTGGCTAACAAGAAATTTAAAAGATATGATTCAAATATTAAACCTTTCTTAACAAAAAAGCAAGATACTTGAAATTTTTGAATCAAATTATTAATTGTTAGCAAGTATTTTCGAAAATAGTAAAAAAATGGAAAGAAATTTATTTTGAAAAGATATGATTTGAAAAAGATTTGATTTTGAAAACTTATGAAAACTTGAAAAAAATTTGAATTAAAAACAAAATCTTCCCTCTTATGTCATCCTGGCGTTAAACGCCCAGAATGGTATCCATTCTGGCGTTTAACGCCCAAAATGCTACCCTTTTGGGCGTTTAACGCCCAGCCAGGTACCCTGGCTGATGTTTAAATGCCAGTTTTTCTTCTTCACTGGGCGTTTTGAACGCCCAACTTTTTCTGTGTAATTCCTCTGCTGCATGTTCTGAATCTTCAATTCTCTGTATTATTGACTTGAAAAGACACAATTTTGAAAATTTTTTGAATTTTTAATGATGAGAAACAATAAAAATGCAACTAAGATCAAATAAATAATGCATGCAAGACACCAAACTTAGAAGTTTGTATACTAAGGACTATAACAATTTGAAAATGCATGTAAGAAACAACAAAAGACACAGAATAAGAGAAATTAAAGATCAGAGCACTGAAATCATCAAGAACAACTTGAACATCAATGAAGAACATAATGCATATATTCAAAAAATGCAAGAAGAATAAAGACATGCAATTGACACCAAATTTAAAAATTGATATTAGACTCAAACAAGAAACATAAAATATTTTTTATTTTTATGGTTTTATAAATTTTTTTGTGATTTTTCGAAAATTGAGTGGAAAAGAAAATAAAGGGGTTCAAAATTTTTAATAAGAGTTCCAGGAATCATTGCAATGCTAGTCTAAGACTCCGGTCCAGGAATTAGACATGGCTTACTAGCCAGCCAAGCTTTCAATGAAAGCTCCGGTCCAAAACACTAGATATGGCCAATGGCCAGCCAAGCTTTAGTAGATCATTGCTAACAACAGCAAAATTGATAGAAATCAACAAGCTCTTGTGATGATAAGTTGAAACCTCGGTCCAATAAGATTAGACATGGCTTCACAGCCAGCCAAACTTCAACAGATCATCATGAAACTCTAGAATTCATTCTTAAAAACTCTTAAGAACAAAATAGAAAAAAAATTTGTATTTAAAAAAAAAATCGAAAATAAAAAGTAAAATTACCTAATCTAAGCAACAAGATGAACCGTCAGTTGTCCAAACTCCAACAATCTCCGACAACGGCGCCAAAAACTTGGTGCACGAAATTGTGATCATCGATGGCGCCATCAACTTGGTACGCACAATTGTAATCTCAACTCTTTATCACAACTCCGCACAACTAACCAGCAAGTGCACTGGGTCGTCCA